>NW_027020846.1:0-5000 GCF_036884655.1 Musa acuminata AAA Group
TTTACAAATAAAAACCGAGGATTGGGATTCCATTGCTGTCATTTCATATGTATATGGTTACAATTATTTACGCTCCCAGTGTGCCTATGATGTAGCACCAGGCGGATTTTTAGCCAGTGTGTATCATCTTACGAGAATACAGTATGGTATAGCTAAACCAGAAGAGGTATGCATAAAAGTATTTGCCCCAAGGAATAATCCTAGAATCCCGTCTGTTTTCTGGATTTGGAGAAGTGCTGATTTTCAAGAACGCGAATCTTATGATATGTTGGGAATCTCTTATGATAATCATCCACGCCTTAAACGTATTTTGATGCCGGAAAGTTGGATAGGTTGGCCCCTACGTAAGGACTATATTACCCCCAATTTCTATGAAATACAAGATGCTCATTAAATGATAAGAAATTAATGTTTACTTAATACGACTATGACACGATTCCAGATTTCTTTCAAGTGAAGGAATATTTTTACGTTCCGTTCTAGATGAAAGAAAGTAACCGGACTTTAATTCGTATTATGGATAACCTAAAAAAAACTTCATTTATATTCCAAAATTTGGAATAGATCATATCCATTTCGTATGAGCAGAAACAATGGGATGAATCAAAAGAGTTCTGCACTATGAACTTTGTACCGCGCACATAACTTACTTAGATGTAGATGGACCTCGGAAAGTAACGTAAGCAAGAGTGAAGAAATGGAATAAATGTCAAAAATATGAAATGAAGAAATGAAAAGGGATTGGATTTTATTTGTACTGTGTCTGAAGTGCATTCTGTCTATTGCTATCTTTTAACTCCTCTCGACTTTTAAGTTTTTTTTTACTTTTACTTATTTATTTTTATTTTGAATATAGATGAAGACTTAATATTCTTTTTGAATGAGAGAAAGCACAGTATGAAGAAACAAGAAAGAAAAAAGAGACGGGAGCATAATCTCACTTTGTTCTTTACCATAACCATCCATACATATATTTTTTACCAATCCCCCCAAGGGGAGGTATATATATATATACATCTAGATGAGTAAATATGTAACCAATCCCCCAAGGGGAGGTATATATATATATATATATCTAGATGAGTAAATATGTAATAGATGAGTAAATATATGTAATAGATGAGTAAATATGTAACATCTAGATGAGTAAATACGTATCATGCTCTAGACTATTAACGCCCGATCTATCTCGATTAATTTGTATGAATATCTATCCGATACATTATTTACGTGTCAGGAACCAGATTTGAACTGGTGACACGAGGATTTTCAGTCCTCTGCTCTACCAACTGAGCTATCCCGACCATTTCCCGTGCATCATCCTAGTAGAGTACTTGTGTCTATGTTAATTAAAGGGACTAAAAAGTAGTAAAAAATTTGACAAGTAAGTGTAAGGATAATGATATGGACTGTGAATGATTCAATAATAGAGATTCTTTGCCCATATATGTTCATTTGTACAGGTTCTATCCAAATTGGGATAAGATCCAAGGATTTTAGTTCGGATCCGTTTGTGAAAGAGTAGAGTGAATGAGAAAGATAGTGAATTTTGTTTGAACTGAACCACTGATGAAAAAAAAGAAGAGGATAATACTTAGGAAGTAAAATAGGCTTTTTATTGGGGATAGAGGGACTTGAACCCTCACGATTTAAAAAGTCGACGGATTTTCCTCTTACTATAAATTTCATTGTTGTCGGTATTGACATGTAGAATGGGACTCTCTCTTTATTCTCGTCCGATTAATCAGTTTTTCAAAAGATCTATCAAACTCTGGAATGAATGATTTCATAATTGAATATTCGATTCTTCCTTCAACTTCCATTGAAATGGATTCATAATAACTCTGAATTTTTCATATTATAATTATATATAATTATAATATAATAGATTCGGGTCATGATTAATCGTTTGATATGGCAGTATGTATACATACGTATTAGGTATATAGGACCATCTTTTCTGTAATTTTTATAGACGGATTCCTGCTACCAACAAAACGTAGTCAACTCCATTCGTTAGAACAGCTTCCATTGAGTCTCTGCACCTATCCTTTTAAATTCTAGTTTTATAAACCTTTGTTTTCTCAAAATAAGGATTTGGCTCAGGATTGCCCATTTTTAATTCCAGGGTTTCTCTGAATTTGGAAGTTACCACTTAGCAGGTTTCCATACTAAGGCTCAATCCAATCAAGTCCGTAGCGTCTACCGATTTCGCCATATCCCCTTTGATACCAAGACCTAGTTGGAATTCCAACTATCCTTTTCATTTATTTTGTTTGTTTGGACCCGTTGAATTCGTTAGATAATGATTTCTATATTGAAAAAGTGTATGCTGCTGTTTGATTTTTTTGGCTATCCCCCATCAGTTCATTTATATTGAATGAACCTTGTTTCAATCAGAAATGATTCTATCATTGATGTATCCGCAATTCAATATGGATAGATATATCCAACATATATATGTTTCTCCCTCCCTTTCATTTTTACAGTGCGATTTGGAATAGTGGAACGGTCGATATTCATTCTTCTTTTTTTTTGTCCTATCTCCTCCTTTTCCGAATCAAACCAGAGGAATGTCTCATTTTCATTTAGATTGTATCTTTATCCTTATCTTTTTTTTTATCTTAGGACCGATTCGCTATAGCTATAATTAACATAATATAAATATATAAAATATAAATATATAAATAAATACATTATGTTGTATATTATAGTTAGATATAGTTAGAATAGTCAGAAGAATAGTCAGAATTATTATTATAGTTAGTTATAGTATATAGTTTAGAAGTATACTATATAACTATATAGAACTATACTATACTATATAGTTATATAGTTATAGTATAGTTATATAGTTATAGTTCATAGTTAATATTAAACGAATAGCTAATAGATAAGATCAGCTAATAGCTAAAATCCGGTAGTTTCCTCAATTTCTATATACTATTTCTGTTATGTTATGTGAGCCCGCTTAGCTCAGAGGTTAGAGCATCGCATTTGTAATGCGATGGTCATCGGTTCGACTCCGATAGCCGGCTTTTTCTCTATCGATTTTTCCGTGATTGATAATCTCTCTCCTCCTTTTCCCATATGTTATGTCGTGGTAACTTGCAACCATGACCAAAAAATGTATTGGAACAATTAGATCTCTCTCTACCGAACAAATCATAAAACGGAGCTGCAACTTCCTATATATACAAAAAATCCGGATATTGATACAATTTATTTTATTCTACTTTGTAGTATTTCGGTAAATTTAGCTTTGCTTTGTTTATCCCTTAGTTCAGTCTTAATTTATAGTTCAGTTTTCATTTTTTTATTCTGAAAAAATGAAATTTCAATAAAATCCATAAAATTAAAAAGGAGTCTTTATGTCTCGTTACCGAGGACCTCGTTTCAAAAAAATACGCCGTCTGGGGGCTTTACCAGGACTAACTAGTAAAAGACCTAGATCCGGAAGTGATCTTAAAAACCAATTGCGTTCTGGGAAAAGATCGCAGTATCGTATTCGTCTAGAAGAAAAACAGAAATTGCGTTTTCATTATGGTCTGACAGAGCGACAATTACTTAGATATGTGCATATCGCTGGAAAAGCTAAAGGGTCAACAGGTCAGGTTTTACTACAATTACTTGAGATGCGTTTGGATAACATCCTTTTCCGATTGGGTATGGCTTCGACCATTCCTGGAGCCAGGCAATTAGTTAACCATAGACATATTTTAGTTAATGGTCGTATAGTGGATATACCAAGTTATCGTTGTAAACCCAGAGATATTATTACTACGAAGGATAAACAAAGATCGAAAGCTCTGATTCAAAATTATATTGCCTTATCCCCCCCCGAGGAATTGCCAAAACATTTGACTTTTGACTCATTCCAATATAAAGGAGTAGTAAATCAAATAATAGATAGTAAATGGATCGATTTGAAAATAAATGAGTTGTTAGTCGTAGAATATTATTCCCGTCAGACTTGAACCTAACGAAAATAACAAAGAAAGTTTCAGAGAATTTTGTCTCTTTTCGCCGAAATAAAATAAATAGATCTAAGGGCCTTGATCCGCATTTTTCTCATTCACGTATCACAAATGGATCAGCAGTAAGATTTTTTTGCTCTTTCTTTTTCCGATATTTGTATTTTACGTACCACAGTAATGTAATTAGGAATAGAGAATTTCTATCAAAAAAAGGTCAGGTCCTCTTGTTGGGATGATGGTATCAATTGTTATTTGATTTGATATATTGTGTTCAGTAACGTTGGTGAATTAAGAGAAACGGAAAGAGAGGGATTCGAACCCTCGGTAAACAAAAGCCTACATAGCAGTTCCAATGCTACGCCTTGAACCACTCGGCCATCTTTCCTACATAATCTTATTATTGACCAGAAACCGAGTGAATAGCGAGTCATTCATATTATTCCAGTAGGTACGACTGATGAATGGTTCCATAGGAATAATTCCTTTCAAATAAAATTTCCTATTTCTCAACAACAACTTCTCTCATCAGCTACCCCATAGATCTAGTACAAATTTATGAATCGTCCCATGGATTTTTCTATTTCAATTGTATGGCATGGCGTATCCATGTTATGCAAACAAAAAACAAAATGGATGCTTACCTTACTCTACTCTATTTTTTTTTTAATGCTTATTTCATTCTTTTTCCTCTTTGGATTATAACCAAATCAAAACTTCTCGAGTTATCAGAATCCACAATAAAATAGGGACAATTTGAACAAAAGGTACACATCTTTTTTTAGAATTAGTCTGTTTTTATGTTATTTCGTACTGTACAATTCCTTTAGTTTGCGAGATCATTTACCCCTCGGGGTAATGAAAAGAATTATAGAATTAGAATGGATTGTTAATTATGCCTAGATCTCGGATAAATGCAAATTTTATTGATAAGACCTCTTCAATTGTAGCCAATATCTTATTACGAATAATTCCGACAACTTCCGGAGAAAAAAAGGCATTTACCTATTACAGAGATGGTGCGAT
>NW_027020846.1:7500-12500 GCF_036884655.1 Musa acuminata AAA Group
AAAACTGTTGGCGGGTCTCTTTGTATGTGTTGTCCGGAAAGAGGAGGACTTAATGATTATTCGTTCGCCGGAACCAGAAGTGAAAATTGTTGTAGATAGGGATCCCATAAAAACGTCTTTCGAGGAATGGGCCAGACCCGGCCATTTCTCAAGAACAATAGCTAAGGGCCCTGATACTACCACTTGGATCTGGAACCTACATGCTGATGCTCACGATTTCGATAGTCATACCAGTGATTTGGAGGAGATCTCTCGAAAAGTATTTAGTGCTCATTTTGGTCAACTCTCCATTATCTTTCTTTGGCTGAGTGGCATGTACTTCCATGGCGCTCGTTTTTCCAATTATGAAGCATGGCTAAGTGATCCTACTCACATTGCACCCAGTGCCCAGGTAGTTTGGCCAATAGTAGGTCAAGAAATATTGAATGGTGATGTGGGTGGAGGTTTCCGAGGAATACAAATAACCTCCGGGTTTTTTCAGATTTGGCGAGCATCTGGAATAACTAGTGAATTACAACTCTATTGTACCGCCATTGGCGCATTGGTCTTTGCATCGTTAATGCTTTTTGCTGGTTGGTTCCATTATCACAAAGCCGCCCCCAAATTGGCTTGGTTCCAAGATGTAGAATCTATGTTAAATCACCACTTAGCGGGGTTACTAGGACTTGGGTCTCTTTCTTGGGCGGGACACCAAATCCATGTATCTTTACCGATTAACCAATTTCTCGACGCTGGAGTTGATCCTAAAGAGATACCGCTTCCTCATGAATTTATCTTGAATCGGGACCTTTTGGCTCAACTTTATCCCAGTTTTGCCGAGGGAGCAACCCCCTTTTTCACCTTGAATTGGTCAAAATACGCGGAATTTCTTACTTTTCGCGGAGGATTGGACCCAATAACAGGTGGTCTATGGCTGACCGATATTGCACACCATCATTTAGCTATTGCAATTCTTTTCCTGATCGCTGGTCATATGTATAGAACCAACTGGGGCATTGGTCATAGCATTAAAGACATTTTAGAGGCTCATAAAGGTCCATTTACAGGCCAGGGCCATAAAGGACTCTATGAAATCCTAACAACGTCGTGGCATGCTCAATTATCTCTTAACCTGGCTATGTTAGGCTCTTTAACCATTATTGTAGCTCACCATATGTATTCCATGCCTCCCTATCCATACCTAGCTATTGACTATGGTACACAACTTTCGTTGTTCACACATCACATGTGGATCGGTGGGTTTCTCATAGTTGGTGCTGCTGCACATGCAGCAATTTTTATGGTAAGAGATTACGATCCAACTACTCGATACAACGATCTATTAGATCGTGTCCTTAGACACCGCGATGCAATCATATCACATCTTAACTGGGCATGTATATTTCTGGGTTTTCACAGTTTTGGCTTGTATATTCATAATGATACCATGAGCGCTTTAGGGCGTCCACAAGATATGTTTTCAGATACCGCTATACAATTACAACCCATCTTTGCTCAATGGGTACAAAACACCCATGCTTTAGCACCCGGCATAACAGCTCCTGGTGCAACAGCAAGTACCAGCTTAACTTGGGGAGGTGGTGAGTTGGTAGCAGTAGGCGGCAAAGTAGCTTTGTTACCTATTCCATTAGGAACCGCAGACTTCTTAGTCCATCATATTCATGCATTTACGATCCACGTGACTGTATTGATACTACTGAAAGGTGTTCTATTTGCTCGCAGTTCCCGTTTGATACCTGATAAAGCAAATCTTGGTTTTCGTTTTCCTTGTGATGGACCTGGAAGAGGGGGGACATGTCAAGTATCTGCCTGGGATCATGTCTTCTTAGGTCTATTCTGGATGTACAATGCGATTTCCGTAGTTATTTTCCATTTCAGTTGGAAAATGCAGTCGGATGTTTGGGGTACTATAAGTGATCAAGGGGTAGTAACTCATATTACAGGAGGAAACTTTGCGCAGAGTTCCATTACTATTAATGGGTGGCTTCGAGATTTCTTATGGGCACAGGCATCTCAGGTAATTCAGTCTTATGGTTCTTCATTATCTGCATATGGTCTCTTTTTCTTAGGTGCTCATTTTGTCTGGGCTTTCAGTTTAATGTTTCTATTCAGTGGCCGTGGTTATTGGCAAGAACTCATTGAATCCATCGTTTGGGCTCATAACAAATTAAAAGTTGCTCCTGCTACTCAGCCTAGAGCCTTGAGCATTGTACAAGGACGTGCTGTAGGAGTAACCCATTACCTTCTGGGTGGAATTGCCACAACATGGGCATTCTTCTTAGCAAGAATTATTGCAGTAGGATAATGGCTAGGAGGATTTGAAAGGCATTATGGCATTAAGATTTCCGAGGTTTAGCCAAGGCTTAGCTCAGGACCCCACTACTCGTCGTATTTGGTTTGGTATTGCTACCGCACATGACTTCGAGAGTCATGATGATATTACTGAGGAACGTCTTTATCAGAACATTTTTGCTTCTCACTTTGGGCAATTAGCAATAATCTTTCTGTGGACGTCCGGAAATCTCTTTCATGTAGCTTGGCAAGGAAATTTTGAGTCATGGATACAAGACCCTTTACATGTAAGACCTATTGCTCATGCAATTTGGGATCCTCATTTTGGTCAACCAGCTGTAGAAGCCTTTACTCGAGGAGGTGCTACCGGTCCAGTGAATATCGCTTATTCCGGCGTTTATCAGTGGTGGTATACAATCGGATTACGCACTAATGAAGATCTTTATACTGGAGCTCTTTTTCTATTATTTCTTTCTGCTATATCCTTAATAGCGGGTTGGTTACACTTACAACCAAAATGGAAACCAAGCGTTTCGTGGTTCAAAAATGCCGAATCTCGTCTAAATCATCATTTGTCAGGACTTTTCGGAGTGAGTTCTTTGGCTTGGACAGGACATTTAGTTCATGTCGCTATTCCAGGATCCAGGGGACAGTACGTCAGATGGAATAATTTTTTAGATGTATTACCCTATCCTCAAGGGTTGGGACCACTTTTTACGGGTCAGTGGAATCTTTATGCCCAAAACCCTGATTCGAGTAGCCATTTATTTGGTACTTCCCAAGGAACAGGAACTGCCATTCTAACCCTTCTCGGTGGATTTCATCCACAAACGCAAAGTTTATGGCTGACCGATATTGCTCATCATCATTTAGCTATTGCATTTATTTTCCTGATCGCTGGTCATATGTATAGAACTAACTTCGGGATTGGGCACAGTATCAAAGATCTTTTAGAAACACATATTCCTCCAGGGGGTCGATTAGGGCGTGGGCATAAGGGTCTTTATGACACAATCAATAATTCGCTTCATTTTCAATTAGGTCTTGCTCTAGCCTCTTTAGGGGTTATTACTTCCTTAGTAGCTCAACACATGTACTCTTTACCTGCTTATGCATTCATAGCACAAGACTTTACTACTCAAGCTGCGTTATATACTCATCACCAATACATCGCAGGGTTTATCATGACAGGAGCCTTTGCTCATGGAGCTATATTCTTCATTAGAGATTACAATCCAGAACAGAATGAGGATAATGTATTGGCAAGAATGTTAGACCACAAAGAAGCTATCATATCTCATTTAAGTTGGGCCAGCCTGTTTCTTGGGTTCCATACCTTGGGCCTTTATGTTCATAACGATGTTATGCTCGCTTTTGGTACTCCGGAAAAACAAATCTTGATTGAACCTATATTTGCCCAATGGATACAATCCGCTCATGGTAAGACTTCATATGGGTTCGATGTACTCTTATCTTCAACGAATGGCCCAGCATTCAATGCAGGTCGAAGCATATGGTTACCGGGCTGGTTGAATGCTGTTAATGAGAATAGTAATTCACTCTTCTTAACAATAGGTCCTGGGGACTTCTTGGTTCATCATGCTATTGCTCTAGGTTTGCATACAACTACACTGATTTTAGTAAAAGGTGCTTTAGATGCACGTGGTTCCAAGTTAATGCCAGATAAAAAGGATTTCGGTTATAGTTTTCCTTGCGACGGCCCAGGACGCGGCGGTACTTGTGATATTTCTGCTTGGGACGCATTTTATTTGGCAGTTTTCTGGATGTTAAATACCATTGGGTGGGTTACTTTTTATTGGCATTGGAAACACATCACTTTATGGCAGGGTAACGTTTCACAATTTAATGAATCTTCCACTTATTTAATGGGATGGTTAAGAGATTATCTATGGTTAAACTCTTCACAACTTATCAATGGATATAATCCTTTTGGTATGAATAGTTTATCCGTATGGGCGTGGATGTTCTTATTTGGACATCTTGTTTGGGCTACTGGATTTATGTTTTTAATTTCTTGGCGCGGATATTGGCAGGAATTGATTGAAACTTTAGCATGGGCTCATGAACGCACACCTTTGGCTAATTTGATTCGATGGAGAGATAAGCCAGTGGCTCTTTCCATTGTGCAAGCAAGATTGGTTGGATTAGCCCACTTTTCCGTAGGCTATATATTCACTTATGCAGCTTTCTTGATTGCCTCTACATCAGGAAAATTTGGTTAATTTTAATTTAGTTATTTATTATTTTTTTTATGTACTGTATCAGCAACAATCTCATTTGTTTCGATGGAGAGGGAGGATCTACCTTCTTATATTTTTACATCTAGGATCCGAACTGTATCATTGATAATAATAGGAACTGAACATTATATTATGGCAAGAAAAAGTTTGATTCAGAGGGAGAAGAAGCGGCAGAAATTGGAACAGAAATATCATTTGATTCGTCGATCCTCAAAAAAAAAAATAAGCAAAGTTCCATCATTGAGTGAAAAATGGGAAATTCATGGAAAATTGCAATCCCCACCACGTAATAGTGCACCTATACGTCTCCATCGACGTTGTTTTTTGACTGGAAGACCTAGAGCTAACTATCGAGACTTTGGGCTATCCGGACACATACTTCGAGAAATGTTTCATGCATGTTTGTTACCGGGCGCAATAAGATCAAGTTGGTAAAGAGAAAAATAT
>NW_027020846.1:17500-25000 GCF_036884655.1 Musa acuminata AAA Group
ATCGGATTTGAACCGATGACTTACGCCTTACCATGGCGTTACTCTACCACTGAGTTAAAAGGGCTTGTTTTATTCGATTCATGAATTATAGCCTTTTTCCATTATGAGTCTACTGCATAATATATGTACATGATATATACATATATGCACATAATATATACATAGTTCATTTAGGAGCAATCAATTTGATTTACCCCCCAAAAGTAAAAAGTGGGCAAATTTTTTATTTTTTTTTTTGATAAAAATAATGCAGTGAATTGTTTCAAGACCGACCCCGCTTGTTTACCTTTACTGACTCATCAAAACAAGATTCACTTGATTGATACATGTACCAATCTGACATCGACATAGATTCGATAGATTTTCTTGAATCATGTGATGAGGGTATTCGTACCCTGAACCGAATTCTTATAAAAAAATAAAAAAGAAAAAAGGAAAATTTCTATCGTTTTTTAATTTTCTGACTTAATGTGAGATAGTGATAGGCATATTTTATCTGAACAATGAACGAAGCAATGAGTTAAGTTAAAATTAATGAGTTAAAATTGAAGAAAAGAAATTAAGTGGGGTTCTACCCCCTTTTCTGTTCTGTCGGACCAATCACTGCCTGAACTGACGGAGTCCTGTACCTCCTTTCGCTATATAAAATAGTATGGGATGGTTCATTCATGAACCATCAAATCCAAAACAAAATTCTATGGAATCATAACATAAAAGTAGAAAAGAGTGTTCAGATCTAGTCATATCATTAGATTATATTGACAATTCCAAAAAACTACTCATACTATCATCATAGTATGATGACAGTTGGGCGGATATGCCCCTATCGTCTAGTGGTTCAGGACATCTCTCTTTCAAGGAGGCAGCGGGGATTCGACTTCCCCTGGGGGTACTACGAAAGGAAGTTGATCATGGATTATCAATAAGCCTAGAAGGAATTCTTCCTGGGTCGATGCCCGAGCGGTTAATGGGGACGGACTGTAAATTCGTTGGCGATATGTCTACGCTGGTTCAAATCCAGCTCGGCCCAAAAATTCGCCGCTCCATGAATATGATATAACCAATGATATAACCAATTTGTCCCCCAGAAACAAAAATACCTGATCCGTAAAAGAGAAAGAGTCCATTTTTGTTTCTCTATCCATGTTTTTCTCATTCGTTCTGATCTTTTCTTTCTAACGATCTAGATTCATAATACTTAATCAAAGCAAAGATTATGAAAGGAAAAATCGTTTTTTCTCAATGAAAGGTTGATTATCTATTTTTGGCAATAAAATAAAATAAACACAGGTTACTAGTAATCCGTGTCACTTTCACTATAGTCCATATCTATGTGTTCTATGTGTATATGATATCAGTTAGTATATCATTCGTGTCTCTGTTACAACGCGACGAAGAAAATGTTTTTCTGAAACCATTAAGAATATGTATACCATACACCTCGCTGGGATTGTAGTTCAATTGGTCAGAGCACCGCCCTGTCAAGGCGGAAGCTGCGGGTTCGAGCCCCGTCAGTCCCGAACTAGGATCCGACCGATGAATGGAGAAATGAATTTATCTATTTTCCGTGAAAAAGGAGACAGGGGGCAAGATCTAATCCCCAGTGGAGATCCTTATTTCTTTTGTTTTTCATTTCGCATTTATCATCAGACAAATACAGGAATTTCCATTTCTTCCACTAGTGCCGAGTGATAAGGGAGAGACATAACATATATAGATTCGTACAATCGGTGGTATTCCTATATTTAGTATTTTAAGAGATACTCGTCTGACTTTCTTTTTCGATTTTCTTGATAAATGAAATAGAATAGAGTGCTCCTATTTTTACCGAGAGTACATACGCAAATTGTATTCGTTTATTGTACAATACATAATGAACTTAACATAATTACCTCGACAGAGTACTTGTCAGGTTAAACGACAACCCTTTTTAGCTTCGACTTTGTTTGTGTATCCTCAATGACTAATTGGAAACAATCTATCTCATTCTCATTTAAATTGCACACTGAATTTTTGATGTATGCCTTCCAGTCCCAATCGAAGAAAGAGATACTAATCAAATAAAAGAAAAGACCAAGCAACGTTCCTTTTTATTAAATTTGTTGGAATTATATTAGATCTTTTATACTTAACCCGTCCTTTTTCCATCTCACTTCTACTCTTTGGATCTGTGTGTGATTCATAGAATACCAGTCATATAATACCTCATAATTGTATGTACATAATTGTATGTATAAGTATAACGAAGGAGGAGTATATAAGGAAGACGGTAGGGTTATTTATAGAAAAGAAAAAGTGGAAAAGGATGAAAATTCAATGGGATTCTTTATTGGATCAGGAATCCCATTTCAGATTTAGTATGGATAAAGGATCTTCCTATGTTATACTATTCAATTCTCGACGATGAATCGATTTGATAGATCAGATATTGTTATTCATAATATTGATCCGATTCAGTATCATCAGGATGCAATTCATCCCATTGAATTTACAGGAATCAAATTTCTCATCTCTATGGGATTAGATCCCGAGTTATTGCGAAGTAAAAAAACAATGAGATTATGGAAGTAAATATTCTCGCATTTATTGCTACTGCACTGTTCATTCTAGTTCCTACTGCCTTTTTACTTATCATCTACGTAAAAACAGTCAGTCAAAATGATTAATTTGACTGAAACTTGATTTATTAGTTCTTATCAATGATTGAATAAATGAAAGAAACGGATTCAAACTCCAAGTCTTAAATGAAATGATCTGTCTGGAATCATAAGTATCTGAGATAATAAGTATCTGAGATAGTAGTATCTGAGCCGAGATAGTATGGTATAGTATTTATTATCCTATTAATGATTTTCATAGAAAGTTGTACTGTATACAGATATAGGCTTTTATATAGAGAAAGCCTATATCTAGGTCAATATACAATATGTATGTACATAGATTAGATGTATATCTAAATAGTACATCAAAATAACAGTCCAATTCTATTATTTTTTTGGCTACATTTACTTGTGTGGATTTCGATCAATTCAAAATAATTGAAGACCAACTCTTCTAATTCCTGGCTTTCTTAGAATTTATATATATAGGTATAGGTCCCGAGATCTATCAAAGGAATCAATGGAGCAAGACAAAAAGAGTATGGGCATATTCTACTATAAATTAAATAAAAAAAAAGATAAAAGAAAACGAAACCAAAGAAAAGAATCTTTTTCTTTTTTTAGATTTCCCATCTCAAGAAGTCATTGCTTGATCTATTAACAGATGATCTGCGGAGTTCTATTCCATGATAACTTCTTCAGATTTGAAAAAGAAGTAGATTAATAGAGTAGACCTTCCCAATTTTTTATGCTTAAACATGACATGAGATGAGTCAAAAAAAGCATAAAAAAATCTCTAGGAGTCTAAAAAAAAGGTGAAATGCGCGATATGTGGATCGCTCAACGGAAGAAAGATCTAATCTTATTATGTGTAGAACCTCTTTGGACAACAACTAGTCATTTCCAATAGAAAGTATGTATTGTCGTAATCTAATATAATTAGAATAGCGGAACGGCTTTCTCTTCTCTTAGAACAGTAAAAGTAAAGAAAGAGGGAAACAAATAAAGAAAAAAAGAAAAAACCAATTTCAGATTTTTTCTTTTTGTAATATCCATAATTCTGGTAAGAGCTGGTTTATCAAAATAGAATATTTAGGAAGAATTCGGTTGGAAAAAATTTCCTATCATGCGTAGATTTAGGTTTCGAAATACAACTATAGTAATCATTCATTCTTTGATCGAATGGTTATTATTCATTATTGTATTTTCTTATTCATTACTGTATTTCAGTATAATTTTGAAACAGAGACATTCTTTTTTTAAAGCTTTGCAAAACGATCAATTAAACAATTGATAGAATTCAATTACTCAATCGATTACTCGATTAGTAGTACCCCTAGAGTCCACTCCTTCCCCATACTACGAGTGAGAGGGAAAATGTAAAGACTACCATTAAAGCAGCCCAAGCGAGACTTACTATATCCATATAAATTATGTCTCCTATCTCTATGAAGGAATTATTCCATTATTGATCAATAATCATAGTGGAATCAATGGCGCAGAGTCAAAATGGAATTCTGACTTAACTTAAGGCTATTGATGAACCAATCCAATGAATCTACTCGTAACAAGATTATAAGATTTCTGGTAGAATCGGGAAGCATTAAGCATAAATACAATACACACACCTTTTCTCGGAAAATGAAATAACAAAGGAATACTCCTATCCCAATGGAACATGTAGGAGTACTAAGACCTATTGTTTGTTACCCTTTTTCATAAGCAAAAGACATCAAAATATACCATCAAGATAGATAACTATCTATCAGATACCTCTATTTCCTATTTGATCTAAGCCTTACTGTTTTTTTTGTGAAAGAATGGGGAGACACCATCACCAGTATTACATACATTCTTTCTTTTTTTCGTAATCCCCCTATCTTACACGGGCAAAGAAATTCCTACACGGGCAAAGAAATTTTTTTGTTTCTTCAACTTTTACTTTTACTCTTTACTCAATAAGAGCCGACCAACTATCCTGATTGAATGTTTGAGTACTCAGAGACTCTCGTGAGTCTGGATACAAAGTATCTTCAGTCCTTTCCACAACTTCTAAATTGATTTCCCATCAGCCTATCCAATCGA
Source organism: Musa acuminata AAA Group (assembly GCF_036884655.1). NCBI lineage: Eukaryota > Viridiplantae > Streptophyta > Magnoliopsida > Zingiberales > Musaceae > Musa > Musa acuminata. The sequence goes on from NW_027020846.1 coordinate 22,186, forward strand.
ATTCCAGACAGAGTCAGTAGACACAACGGTGGTAGTGTAAAATAATTAGGAATTCTTGATAGTCTTTCGTACAATCTCTTCTTCAATCCTAGTAGCAAAAATGGAGTGTCCTTTAGGAACCTTTGGATACCAAGATTTCCGACCTCTTACTTTCGTAGTTTTGAATCCCAGAATTTACTTTCACTATTTATTTATTCTACTTATAAAATAAATGTCCGAACCAATCATAATCATATTAAAATCATAATCATATTAATAAGTAAGGCTTACTTCATCCCTATTTGTACCGGTTTGGGCCACACCCAAAGCCCGGATTTTTAGAAAAAAATTGACTTTCTTTAAAAAAATTGACTTTCTTTATAGAACTACAGATTCTAAAAATAAAGTATCGATAGGCTTATCCTTTTGCCTCTCCTTCTCCGGGGACAGAATTCGTCGAGTTAAATCAGCAGAATAAGAAATCCCAAGTTTTTTGTTGATCAGGCGACACCCAGATTTGAACTGGGGATAAAGGATTTGCAGTCCCCCGCCTTACCACTTGGCCATGTCGCCAAACCAAATTCGATCCAAATAAGATAAAAAATAGATTTCTGGTCAAAGACTGAAAAATTCAGGGCAAATTGGAACCATTAACTATTTGTTTTGTTGTTTTGAATTAGCGAAAGGTTCTTCAATTTGTATCTCAAATTGTTGCGTTTCCTTAATGGCATAACAAAATCAAATTGATTTATGACTAATTCAGTATCAATTATTTTCAATAATCAATCTTTTTCAATTTCAATTATAACAATATAAATTATAACAATATATATGTGTATATGTAAACCTCAAAACAGAAATTGTTACACAGATACCGCTCTTATGTACATATCCCATATCCCTATAGAGAATCGTCGTGCCTTCTTTTTTCATTTTCTATATGCAATAGAAAAAATAGGAATTATGATATAGTGCGACCTGACTTCTGTTGCCACAAGTGAAATTACGATAAAAGATGTGATATGCGGACAGGTAGATAGCTATATTGGCATGCACTTAATAAATATTACTCCTATTACGCAATTCAATCATATTCTATATATTCTACTAGCAAAAAAATAATTCGAAATTTTTTTTGAACATGAAATGAAACTCAAATAAAATTAAGTATGCTAAAAAGGGAAACTCTATATTGTTCCTGTTGTACCTGTCGCAAATTCGAACTTGCGTCGAAAATGCTCTTCATTCCTCTGTCTCATTTCCGTTCATACGTATGAAATACATATATGGTATATGGAGTTGGCTAAAATTTCATGTGATTCAGTAAACAGAATATACATTCCATCATTGCTAGATCGATCCGTATGGTTCGATAAATAGTGAGCTAATAATGGGATTTTTCAATAAACAGGAAACTTAAGATTAAGATGCTCCGGAATGATGGAAATGAGGGAATGTCCACAATACCTGGATTTAGTCAGATCCAATTTGAGGGATTTTGTAGGTTCATTAATGAGGGCTTGACGGAAGAATTTCATAAGTTTCCAAAAATTGAAGATACAGATCAAGAAATTGAATTTAAATTATTTGTGGAAAGATATCAATTGGTAGAACCCTTGATAAACGAAAGAGATGCTGTGTATGAATCACTCACATATTCTTCTGAATTATATGTACCCGCGGGATTAATTTGGAAAACCGGTAGAGATATGCAAGAACAAACCGTTTTTATTGGAAACATTCCCCTAATGAATTCCCTGGGAACCTTTATAGTAAATGGAATATACAGAATTGTGATCAATCAAATATTGCAAAGTCCTGGTATTTACTACCGTTCAGAATTGGACCATAACGGAATTTCTGTCTATACCAGCACAATAATATCAGATTGGGGAGGAAGATCGGAATTAGAAATTGATAGAAAAGCAAGGATATGGGCCCGTGTAAGTAGGAAACAAAAAATATCTATTCTAATTCTATCATCAGCTATGGGTTCGAATCTAAGAGAAATTCTAGATAATGTTTGTTACCCTGAAATTTTCTTGTCTTTCCCGAATGATAAGGAGAAAAAAAAGATTGGGTCAAAAGAAAATGCTATTTTGGAATTTTATCAACAATTTGCTTGTGTAGGCGGGGATCCGGTATTTTCTGAGTCTTTATGTAAAGAATTACAAAAGAAATTTTTTCAACAAAGATGTGAATTAGGAAGGATTGGTCGACGAAATATGAACCGGAGACTGAATCTTGATATACCTCAGAACAATACATTTTTATTACCACGAGATGTATTGGCTGCTGCGGATCATTTGATCGGAATTAAATTTGGAATGGGTACACTTGACGATATGAATCACTTGAAAAATAAACGGATTCGTTCTATAGCGGATCTGTTACAGGATCAATTCGGACTGGCTCTTGTTCGTTTAGAAAATGCGGTTCGAGGAACTATATGTGGAGCAATTCGGCATAAATTGATACCGACTCCTCAAAATTTGGTAACTTCAACTTCATTAACAACCACTTATGAATCGTTTTTTGGCCTACATCCTTTATCTCAAGTTTTGGATCGAACTAATCCATTGACACAAATCGTTCATGGGCGAAAATTGAGTTATTTGGGTCCTGGAGGATTGACGGGGCGAACTGCTAGTTTTCGGATACGAGATATTCATCCTAGCCACTATGGACGTATTTGTCCAATTGACACGTCCGAAGGAATCAATGTTGGACTTATTGGATCCTTAGCCATTCATGTGAGGATTGGCCATTGGGGATCTATAGAGAGTCCATTTTATGAAATATCTGAAAGATCAAAAGAGGCACAGATAGTTTATTT
>NW_027020846.1:27500-44464 GCF_036884655.1 Musa acuminata AAA Group
TTTTTTGTGGAATCAGCTATTCCATTTCTTTATAGAGAGATTCCGTTTAAGCAAGCAAATATAGTATGGTTACAGAAGTCTATCTATCGCATATATGCTTCAAGGGGCATCATGGGATAACCATCGAGGTGAGTAGGGACCTAAAGGATCGAATAGAACGATATATAGACAAGTAAATCCCTTACGAGTCCCAAAGTATTCTTTTAAGGGGATTCATCATTTGACGGGAAGTAGACTACTCAAAAATCCTACATTTTTATTTTGTCATAAGTAATTCGGAAAATGAAAGTAAAAAAAGAAGAATGAATCGTTGGTCCTTAGTGGGAACTTGAGTAAGGAGTAGTTCTTTGTTTGTAGGGTTTTTCGAACAAACTTTTTAAATAAGAAAGAATCCCCTTTTTGAGGTAACTACTTGAGCCGGATGAAAGGAAACCTTCACGTCCGATTTTAAAAGGGGGAATCCAATCCTACAGGAACCTATCTCGATTTTTCTTTTGCTAGGCCCATAGCGAAAAAACCTACTTTCTTACGATTACGAGGTTTATTCGAATATGAAATCCAATCTCGGAAATACAGCATACCACTTTTTTTTACTACCCAAGGCTTCGAGACATTTCGAAATCGAGAAATCTCTACAGGAGCAGGTGCTATCAGAGAACAATTAGCCGATTCAGATTTGCGAATTATTACGGGTAATTCATTAGTAGAATGGAAGGAATTAGGGGAGGAGGGGTCCACTGGAAATGAATGGGAAGATAGAAAAATTAGAAGAAGAAAGGATTTTTTGGTTAGACGCATGGAATTAGCTAAACATTTTATTCGAACAAATGTAGAACCAGAATGGATGGTTTTGTGCTTATTACCAGTTCTTCCTCCCGAGTTGAGACCAATCATTCAGATAGATGGGGGTAAACTAATGAGTTCGGATATTAATGAACTCTATAGACGAGTTATCTATCGGAATAATACTCTTACCGATCTATTAGCAACAAGTAGATCTACGCCAGGGGAATTAGTAATGTGTCAGGAGAAATTGGTACAAGAGGCCGTGGATACACTTCTTGATAATGGGATCCGTGGACAACCAATGAGGGATGGTCATAATAAAGTTTACAAGTCATTTTCAGATGTAATTGAAGGCAAAGAGGGAAGATTTCGTGAGACTCTGCTTGGTAAACGTGTCGATTATTCGGGACGTTCCGTCATTGTCGTGGGTCCTTCGCTTTCATTACATCAGTGTGGATTACCTCGAGAAATAGCAATAGAGCTTTTCCAAACATTTGTAATTCGTGGTCTAATCAGACAACATGTTGCTTCTAACATAGGAATTGCTAAAAGTAAAATTCGGGAAAAAGAACCCATTGTATGGGAAATACTTCAAGAAGTTATGCGGGGGCATCCTGTATTATTGAATAGAGCACCCACCCTGCACAGATTAGGCATACAGGCGTTCCAACCCTTTTTAGTGGAGGGACGCGCTATTTGTTTACATCCATTAGTTTGTAAGGGTTTCAATGCAGACTTTGATGGGGATCAAATGGCTGTTCATGTACCTTTATCTTTGGAAGCTCAAGCGGAGGCTCGTTTACTTATGTTTTCTCATATGAATCTCTTGTCTCCAGCTATTGGGGATCCTATTTCCGTACCAACTCAAGATATGCTTATCGGACTCTATTTATTAACGATCGGGAATCGTCGAGGTATTTGTGCAAATAGGTATAATCCATATAGATATAGTTGCGGAAACTACCAAAATAAAAAGGTTGACAATAAAAAAAATGACTATAGGTATACGGAAAAGAAAGAACCCTATTTTTCTAGTTCCTATGATGCACTTGGAGCTTATCAACAGAAACGAATTAGTTTAGATAGTCCTTTGTGGCTCCGATGGAGACTAGATCAACGTGTCATTGGCTCAAGAGAAGTTCCCATCGAAGTTCAATATGAATCTTTGGGTACTTATCATGAGATTTATGGGCACTATCTAATAGAAGGAAGTGTAACAAAGGAAATCCGTTGTATATACATTCGAACTACTCTTGGTCATATTTCTTTTTATCGGGAAATAGAAGAAGCCATACAGGGGTTTTGTCGAGCCTACTCATACGCTATCTAAACTAAGAAATCAGATTAGGCGATGTTCGTGCCCATGGGAATTCGGGTCTCCCCAATTTCACTGGTATCATAATTTCTGAATTTCTGCGTGAATCAAGATTGAGATTGAGGAAAGGAAGTTTTCGAATCACTAACTCAGGTCCATTGTCGAATCCTACTTAGCAGAATAAATATAAGAGGTACTGTACTTATGGCAGAACGGGCCGATCTGGTCTTTCACAATAAAGTGATAAATGGAACTGTTATGAAACGACTTATTAGCAGGTTAATAGATCATTTCGGAATGGCATATACATCACATATCTTGGATCAAGTAAAGACTTTGGGTTTCCAACAAGCCACTGCTACATCTATTTCATTAGGAATTGATGATCTTTTAACAATCCCTTCTAAGGGATGGTTAGTCCAAGACGCTGAACAACAAAGTTTTATTTTGGATAAACACCATCATTATGGGAATGTACACGCGGTAGAAAAATTACGTCAATCCATTGAGATATGGTATGCTACAAGTGAATATTTGAGACAAGAAATGAATCCTAATTTTCGGATGACTGATCCTTCTAATCCAGTATATCTAATGTCCTTTTCGGGAGCTAGGGGAAATGCATCTCAGATACACCAATTAGTAGGTATGAGAGGATTAATGTCGGATCCCCAAGGACAAATGATTGATTTACCCATTCAAAGCAATTTACGTGAAGGACTTTCTTTGACAGAATATATAATTTCCTGTTATGGAGCCCGCAAAGGAGTTGTAGATACTGCTGTACGAACATCAGATGCTGGATACCTCACACGTAGACTTGTTGAAGTAGTTCAACATATTATTGTACGTAGAACAGATTGTGGCACTATCCGAGGTATTTCCGTGAGTCCTCGAAATGGGATGACGGAAAAAATTTTTGTCCAAACACTAATTGGTCGTGTATTAGCGGACGATATATATATCGGTCTACGATGCCTTGCCACTCGAAATCAAGATATTGGGATTGGACTTGTCAATCGATTCATAACCTTTCGAGCACAACCAATATATATTCGAACCCCCTTTACTTGCAGGAGTACATCTTGGATCTGCCAATTATGTTATGGTCGGAGTCCTACTCATGGCGACCTGGTCGAATTGGGAGAAGCTGTAGGTATTATTGCGGGTCAATCAATTGGGGAACCAGGAACTCAACTAACATTAAGAACTTTTCATACCGGTGGAGTATTCACAGGCGGTACTGCCGAGCATGTACGAGCTCCTTCTAATGGAAAAATAAAATTCAATGAGGATTTGGTTCATCCCACACGTACCCGTCATGGGCATCCTGCTTTTCTATGTTCTATAGACTTGTATGTAACTATTGAGAGTCGGGATATTCTACATAATGTAAATATTCCACCAAAAAGTTTTATTTTAGTTCAAAATAATCAATATGTAGAATCAGAACAAGTGATTGCTGAGATTCGTGCTGGAACGTCCACTTTTCATTTTAAAGAGAAGGTACGAAAACATATTTATTCTGAATCAGAGGGAGAAATGCACTGGAGTACCGATGTCCACCATGCACCTGAATATACATATGGTAATGTTCATCTATTATCAAAAACGAGTCATTTATGGATATTAGCGGGAGGTCCGTGCAGATCCAGTATAGTGTCTTTTTCGCTCCACAAGGATCAAGATCAAATGAATGTTTATTCTTTTTCTGTCGAAGAAAGATATATCTCTGACCTATCAATGACTAATGGTCGAATAAGACATAAATTGTTGGATACTTCTGGTAAAAAAGATAAGAAAATTATTGACTATTCAATAAGACCTGATCAAACGATGTCTAATGGTCATTTGAATTTCATATATCCTTCTATTATCCAAGGGAATTCTTATTTCTTGGCGAAAAAGCGAAGAAATAGATTCATCATCCCATTACAATACAATCAAGAACGAGAGAAAGAACTAATACCCTGTTTTGGTATTTCGATCGAAATACCAAAACAGGGTATTTTACGTAGAAATAGTATTCTTGCTTATTTTGATGATCCACGATACAGAAGAAGCAATTCAGGAATTACTAAATATGGAACCGTAGAGGTCAATTCAATCATAAAAAAAGAGGATTTGATTGAGTATCGAGGACCAAAAGAATTTAGTCCGAAATACCAAACGAAAGTAGATCGGTTTTTTTTCATTCTCGAAGAAGTGCATATCTTACCCGGATCTTCGTTGATAATGGTCCGGAACAATAGTATCATTGGAGTAGATACACAACTCGCTTTAAATACAAGAAGTCGAGTAGGCGGATTAGTCCGAGTGGAGAGAAAAAAAAAAAATATTGAACTAAAAATATTTTCCGGAGATATTTATTTTCCTGGAGAGGCAGATAAGATATCCAGGCACAGCGGCATTTTGATACCACCGGAAACAGAAAAAAAAATTTCTAAGGAATCAAAAAAATGGAAAAATTGGATCTATGTCCAACGGATCACACCTACCAAGAAAAAGTATTTTGTTTTGGTTCGACCCGTAGTCACATATGAAATAGCTGATGGCATAAATTTAGCAACACTTTTTCCTCAAGATCTCCTGCGGGAAAAGGATAATGTCCAACTTAGAGTTGTCAATTATATCCTTCATGGAAATGGCAAGTCAATTCGAGGAATTTCTCACACAAGTATTCAATTAGTTCGGACTTGCTTAGTATTGAATTGGGATCAAGAGCAAAAAGGTTCTCCGGAAGAGGTTCACGCTTCCTTTGTTGAGGTAAGAACAAATGATCTGATTCGAGATTTCATAAGAATTGAGTTAGTCAAGTCCACTATTTCGTATACCGGAAAAAGATATGATAGGGCAAGTTCCGGATTGATTTCCGATAATGGATTAGATCGCACAAATATCAATCCTTTTTTTTACAAGGCCAGGATTCAATCACTTACCCAACATCAAGGTACTATTGGTACATTGTTAAATCGAAATAAGGAATGCCAATCTTTGATAATTTTGTCATCATCCAATTGTTTTCGAATTGGCCCATTCAATGGTTCAAAATATAACAATATGACAAAAGAATCGGATCCCATAATCCCAATTAAGGATTTGCTGGGTCCCTTAGGCACTATTGTACCTAAAATAGCAAATTTCTATTCATCTTACCATTTAATAACTTATAATCAGATCTTGTTAAAGAAATATTTGCTACTTGACAATTTTCAACAGACTTTCCAAGTACTTCAAGTACTTAAATACTGTTTAATAGATGAAAATAGGAGGATTTATAACCCCGATCCATGCAGTAACATCATTTTGAATCCATTCCATTTGAATTGGCACTTTCTCCATCACGATTATTGGGAAGAGACATCTAAAAAAATTCGTCTTGGACAATTTTTTTGTGAAAATGTATGTCTATTCAAATACGAACCACACGTAGAAAAATCTGGTCAGATCATAATTGTTCATGTTGACTCCTTAGTTATAAGATCGGCTAAGCCCTATTTGGCCACTCCAGGAGCTACTGTTCATGGCCATTATGGAGAAATCTTTTACGAAGGAGATACATTAGTTACATTTATATATGAAAAATCGAGATCTGGTGACATAACGCAAGGTCTTCCAAAAGTGGAACAAATCTTAGAAGTACGTTCTATTGATTCAATATCGATGAACCTCGAAAGGAGAGTTGAAGGTTGGAACGAAGGTATACCAAAAATTCTTGGAATCCCCTGGGGATTCTTGATTCAAGCGGAGCTAACCATAGTTCAAAGTCGTATCTCTTTGGTTAATAAAATCCAAAAGGTTTATCGATCCCAGGGGGTACAGATCCATAATAGACATATAGAGATTATTGTACGTCAAGTAACATCAAAAGTGTTGGTTTCAGAAGATGGAATGTCTAATGTTTTTTCACCTGGGGAATTAATCGGATTGTTGCGAGCGGAACGAGCGGGGCGCGCTTTGGACGAAGCGATCTCTTATCGGGCAATCCTATTGGGAATAACGAGGGCATCTTTGAATACTCAAAGTTTCATATCCGAAGCAAGTTTTCAAGAAACCGCTCGAGTTTTAGCAAAAGCTGCTCTACGAGGTCGTATTGATTGGTTGAAAGGCCTGAAAGAGAACGTTGTTCTGGGTGGGATTATACCCGTTGGTACCGGATTCAAAAAATTAGTGCACCGTTCAAGGCAAGACAAGAACATTTATTTGGAAATCAAAAGAAAGAATCTATTCGATTTGGAAATGAGAGATATTTTGTTACACCATAGAGAATTATTTTGTTCTTACGTCCCATTTCCATGAGACATCAGAACAATCGTTTACGCGATTTCATGATTCCTAAGAGCAGATTCTTTTACTTTAACTATCTTTTCACTTTTAACTATCTGTCTTTTAACTTAACTATCTGGTCCGAGTATTGATTTGGTAAAAAAAAAATAAGTAATTAAAAGACATTAATGGTTTGTACCGTGTATCAACGGTTAATTCCCGGTAGAAGGTTCCATCGGAACAATTATTTATTTCAAAGTACCTCGTCTCTTTGTTAAAAAAATAAAAAAGAAAAAACAAAAAGGAAGTGTGGGGAAAAATGACAAGAAGATATTGGAACATCAATTTGGAAGAGATGATGGAGGCCGGAGTTCATTTTGGTCATGGTACTAAGAAATGGAATCCTAGAATGGCCCCTTACATCTCTGCAAAGCGTAAAGGTATTCATATTACAAATCTCACTAGAACGGCTCGTTTTTTATCAGAAGCCTGTGATTTAGTTTTTGATGCAGCAAGTAGGGGAAAAAACTTCTTAATTGTTGGTACCAAAAATAAAGCAGCGGATTCAGTAGCATCAGCTGCAATAAGGGCCCGGTGTCATTATGTTAATAAAAAATGGCTCGGTGGTATGTTAACGAATTGGTCTACTACGGAAACGAGACTTCAAAAGTTCAGGGATTTAAGAGCAGAACAAAAGATGGGGAAACTCAACCGTCTTCCCAAAAGAGATGCCGCAATGTTGAAGAGAAAATTATCTGCCTTGCAAACATATCTCGGCGGTATCAAATATATGACGGGATTGCCTGATATTGTGATCATCGTTGATCAGCAAGAAGAATATATGGCTCTTCGAGAATGTGTAATTTTAGGGATTCCGACGATTTGTTTAATCGATACAAATTGTGACCCCGATCTCGCAGATATTTCGATCCCAGCCAATGATGACGCTATAGCTTCAATCCGATTGGTTCTTAACAAATTAGTATCCGCAATTTGTGAGGGCCGTTGTAGCTATATAAGAAATCGTTGATTATGATTAAGAATAATTAGTTAATTATTTGGGGATTTTATAGATTTATTGGATCGGTTACTATTCTTGAATTAAAAAAAAGAAAAAACAAAATGGAAATGTGGGCATATTGATAATATGTTATGATGTTATGTGATTTCTTGGTATCCTATGTAATTTCTTGATATCCTAAATATACGATTGATGAATACAATTAGTGATTCAAGTTGGTGAGTTGAGAAAGAGATGGTTGAATCAAAATAATTTATTTTTTGAAGTTCAATTTTTGTTAGAGGACCATATGAATGTTATACCATGTTCCATTAAAACACTCAAGGGGTTATACGATATATCGGGTGTAGAAGTAGGCCAACATTTCTATTGGCAAATAGGAGGTTTACAAGTCCATGCCCAAGTACTTATCACTTCTTGGGTAGTAATTGCTATCTTATTAGGTTCGGTGATCCTAGCTGTTCGGAATCCACAAACCATTCCGACCGGCGGTCAGAATTTCTTCGAATATGTCCTTGAATTTATTCGAGACTTGAGCAAAACCCAGATTGGAGAAGAATATGGTCCTTGGGTTCCCTTTATTGGAACTATGTTCCTATTTATTTTTGTTTCTAACTGGTCAGGTGCTCTTTTACCTTGGAAAATTATACAGTTACCTCATGGGGAGTTAGCTGCGCCCACGAATGATATAAATACTACTGTTGCTTTAGCTTTACTCACGTCAGTCGCATATTTTTATGCGGGTCTTAGCAAAAAAGGATTGGGTTATTTTGGGAAATACATTCAACCAACTCCAATACTTTTACCAATTAACATCCTAGAAGATTTCACAAAACCCTTATCTCTTAGTTTTCGACTTTTCGGGAATATATTGGCTGATGAATTAGTAGTTGTCGTTCTTGTTTCTTTAGTCCCTTCAGTAGTTCCTATACCTGTCATGTTTCTTGGATTATTTACAAGTGGTATTCAAGCTCTTATTTTTGCAACGTTAGCTGCGGCTTATATAGGTGAATCCATGGAGGGTCATCATTGACTAGCTTTCAAAATAGTCTTTTTATTATTATTTTTTATTATTATTATTAAGTAAGTTTATCCCAATTCATGCGTGGTTCAAGATAATCCAATTGGTTGGGGAACATAATAACGTATTACTATATGACTTAGAGTTTTAGGAGAAAAGATGGACGGTATTACAGAATTGTAAAAAAAAAAGAGAAGGGTTGGGGAGGTTATACTAGATGTATGTAATGTCTATAAGCTCGGACCCCGTCTATGTTTCTAGGAATGATTCTAGAATCCGATTTAATCTAAAAAAAATGCGGGTGGTTTACGTTATGGAAGAAACAAATATATATGTCATATTAGAATGACATTAGATATTCATTAGTTATATAAGGCTATCCCTATCATCCTATATAACATCACTATATTACATAATTACATGCTATTACTTAATTACATGCTATTACTTAATTACATACTATTACTATTTTTATAATCATAACTTCTACTCTGTAATCATAATATAATCCTATACATAATATAAAATATAATCCTATACATAATATAATCCTATAATGATAATATAATATAATAATAATATTAATATAATAATAATATAATAAATATAATAATAAATAATAATAAATAAATAAATAAATATAAGTAAATAAATATAAGTAATAAAATAAGTATTAGTTAACATTAATAATTAGTTTAATAGTTAATATTAATATAAGTATTAATATTCATATGTAAAATATCTAAGTATCAATTAAGTATTAGTTAATATAATCATTTATAATTATATTATCGATAATTATTAGTATTAATTATTACTATATATTGATATTGGTACTACTACATACTTTTATATTACTACATATTGATATATTGATATTGATTTGTATTGGTATTAATTTGATTGATATTGATTGCAGCTCACACTGCATTTAGTCACACTCCATTTAGACGGATTTCAATATCAGTCCTTCTATTTTGTCTGTGATTGTGGATTGAATGAACAAAGAGATGAACTCAAGAATGGTGTAGTAAAGAACGAAGAATTAAATGAAAGAGTGGTTCGAAACAAAGAAATACAATAGTTAGAACTGTATGCATATGGATTTACAAAAACTCCATTATGGGTAAAAACGAGATAGTTGTGACGATTCAGTTCAGTAATTTAGTAATATTATCATTTCAATTCGGAGTTTTTAGTTACTTCGGACCGCTGGATCTTAATGATAAAATGAGTAATAATTCATTGGTTGATTGTATCATTAACCATTTCTTTTTTTTTGTGCGAGGAACTTACCATGAATCCACTGATTTCTGCCGCTTCCGTTATTGCTGCTGGATTGGCCGTGGGGCTTGCTTCTATTGGACCTGGAGTTGGTCAAGGTACTGCTGCAGGCCAAGCTGTAGAAGGTATTGCGAGACAACCAGAAGCAGAGGGTAAAATACGAGGTACTTTATTGCTTAGTCTAGCTTTTATGGAAGCTTTAACAATTTACGGACTGGTCGTGGCGTTAGCGCTTTTATTTGCGAATCCTTTTGTTTAATCCTAGAAATAAATAGAAAAAAGTACCTTACATACTTTTTTCTTATTTTATTAACTTTAACTTGGAATTGCCCTTTGCTTCTTCGAATTATATTTACACTTTACTTATAAATTACTTATTTGTTGAGACAATACGCCAGGAAGGGCTGATTTGAGGATGAGGAATTACCAGATTCGCTTGCTTTCTTCCTTTCTGTCCTTAGCTTAGTACAATAGAAAACTTTTTTACTTTCATTGTTCGAAGCGTTTCAACAAACGAAATAGTTATCAATTGATATGAGATCTAAGACCTAAGTAAAGTATCTTATTGGAAACTTCTTGAAAACTTAAAAAATAATAAATTTCAAACAAATGATTTAATCTATTGCCATTAAATAAAGTGGAAATGAAATTAATAAAAAGAAATCGATCAAAAAAAGGCGAGTGAAGTGATACAAAAAGAACTCTGTTCTTTGTTAGTCCTATCCATAAGAGAGGGGAGCATATGAAAAATGTAATCGATTCTTTCGTTTCCTTGGGTCACTGGCCATCCGCCGGGAGTTTCGGGTTTAATACCGATATTTTAGCAACAAATCCAATAAATCTAAGTGTAGTGCTTGGTGTATTGATTTATTTTGGAAAGGGAGTGTGTGCGAGTTGTGTATTTCAAGAATAGGTTGGATCCATCCAGCTGCACTTTATTTATGGTATTTATAGGAGAAATAGGAAAAAGGTGCACGATCTCGACGAATTACTTCTGAATAAATTAAGAAATCATATGTAAGAACCATAGCATTTCGTGACTTATTGGTAAATCCACTTTGATTCTCTATCAACCAATAATGTGAGACCATTAACATGGTTAAAGCTAAATTGTTTAAAGTCCAGGTAAAACATGGTACTCTTTCTACCACTTCTACCACTACGTTAGTAACGAAATGGTTAAAAAAAAAATAGTTGGTAATTTATTTGATTTGATATAGAACACTCATATCGATAAAAGAATTTGAACCATTTACTAGAAAAATGAGCACTTTGCTTTTTTTATCTAATGCCGAAATGACGACCTATGTATAAAAAAAGAGGAATTTTTGGACTTGAAGAAACAAATAAAAAATATAATAATTATTATTTTCATTTTTTTAAAATGAAAAATGAAATAGAATTCTAAAAATGAAAATGATAAATAAAATACAAAACAAATATAAATAAAATACAAATAAAGAAACAACTTTGCTGACAATTCTAGATTTTTGTCTGGTCTAGTCGGAAGAGTCCTCCTGATATTCTGGTCTTGTATCAGTTTTGACATCTTTGAATACAAACAGAAAAGAGAGGGTAGGCTCATTACATTAAAAAAGATATGGGAATACCCACACCATAAATAAAACATTAAAAAAGATATGGGAATACCCACACCATAAATAAAATAAATAATTGAGCGTGAGAGCCAAATGAATCGAAAGATTCATGTTTGGTTCGGGAAGAGATCATGGAAGTTTTGAAATTAATGATAAGATAATCTACTTTCATTAAATGATTTATTAGATAATCGAAAACAGAGGATTTTGAATACTATTCGAAATTCGGAAGAATTACGTAAAGGGGCCATTGAGCAGCTCGAAAGAGCCCGGGCTCGCTTACGTAAAGTGGAAATGGAAGCAGATGAGTATCGAATGAATGGATACTCTGAAATAGAACGAGAAAAACAAAATTTGATTAATGCCACTAGTAATAGTTTGGAACAATTAGAAAATTACAAAAATGAAACCCTTCAGTTTGAACAACAAAGAGCGATTAATCAGGTCCGACAACGAGTTTTCCAACAAGCCTTACAAGGAGCTCTAGGAACTCTGAATAGTTGCTTGAATAGCGAGTTACATTTCCGTACGATCCGTGCTAATATTGGCATTCTCGGGGCCATGCAAGAAATAACTGATTAGCCCTTCTTTTTTTAGTTATAGTTTAGGCATTATTTTTATCTTTTCCTTCCTAAAAAGAATAAAGAAACACTAATGGTAACCCTTCGAGCCGACGAAATTAGTAATATTATTCGTGAGCGTATTGAACAATATAGTAGAGAAATAAAGATTGTGAATACCGGTACCGTACTTCAAGTAGGCGACGGAATTGCTCGTGTTCATGGTCTTGATGAAGTAATGGCAGGTGAATTAGTAGAGTTTCAAGAGGGTACAATAGGCATTGCTCTGAATTTGGAATCAAATAATGTTGGCGTTGTATTAATGGGTGATGGTTTGATGATACAAGAGGGAAGTTCCGTAAAAGCAACAGGACGAATTGCTCAGATACCTGTGAGTGAGGGTTATTTGGGTCGTGTTATAAATGCTCTGGCTAAACCTATTGATGGGAGAGGTGAAATTTCAGCTTCTGAATCTCGGTTAATTGAATCTCCTGCCCCAGGTATTATTTCTAGACGTTCTGTATATGAGCCTCTTCAAACGGGGCTTATTGCCATTGATTCGATGATCCCTATAGGACGCGGTCAGCGAGAATTAATTATTGGGGACAGACAGACCGGCAAAACAGCCGTAGCCACAGATACGATTCTCAATCAAAAAGGTCAAAATGTAATATGTGTTTATGTAGCTATTGGTCAAAAAGCATCTTCTGTGGCTCAGGTAGTGACTACTTTCCGGGAAAAGGGGGCGATGGAATATACTATTGTGGTAGCCGAAACGGCGGATTCACCTGCTACATTACAATACCTCGCTCCTTATACGGGAGCGGCTCTGGCTGAGTTTTTTATGTATCGTGGACAACATACTTTAATAATTTATGATGATCTCTCCAAACAGGCACAAGCTTATCGCCAAATGTCTCTTCTATTAAGAAGACCTCCCGGTCGTGAAGCTTATCCAGGAGATGTTTTTTATTTGCATTCACGACTTTTGGAAAGAGCCGCTAAATCAAATTCTAGTTTAGGTGAAGGAAGTATGACCGCTTTACCGATAGTTGAGACTCAATCTGGAGACGTTTCAGCTTATATTCCTACTAATGTAATTTCCATTACAGATGGACAAATATTCTTATCTGCCGATCTATTCAATGCTGGAATCCGACCTGCTATTAATGTGGGTATTTCCGTTTCCAGAGTAGGATCCGCAGCTCAAATTAAAGCCATGAAACAAGTAGCCGGCAAATCAAAATTGGAACTAGCGCAATTCACAGAGTTAGAAGCCTTTGCACAATTCGCTTCTGATCTCGATAAAGCTACTCAGAATCAATTGGCAAGAGGTCAACGATTACGCGAGTTGCTTAAACAATCCCAATCAGACCCTCTCGCAGTGGAAGAACAGATAGCTACTATTTATACCGGAGCGAATGGATATCTTGATCCGCTAGAAATTGGACAGGTAAAGAAATTTCTCAGTCAGTTACGTAGCTACTTAAAAAACAATAAACCTAAATTTCAAGAAATTATATCTTCTACCAAGACATTCACCGAGGAAGTAGAATTTCTTTTGAAGGAAGCTATTCAAGAACAGATCGAACTGTTTTTACTTCAGGAACAAACATAAATTTCTTACTTTTATTCTATTCTTGGTATATTCTATTCTTAGTACAAGAGTAATCATTGAGAAATAGTTCTGATTCGAATGATTCAAAAAGGGTTTCTTAGTATAGCCATTTTTAAAAAGTATAGCCATTTTAAAAATAGATGGAAATAAATTGCGTCCAATAGGATTTGAACCTATACCAAAGGTTTAGAAGACCTCTGTCCTATCCATTAGACAATGGACGCTTTTCATTCCTATTTTATTTTTTTGTATTCTTACTTTCTTTTGTTCGGATAAAAAATCAAATTACACGGAAAATATTTTAGGGAATAAAAAAGAATGCATATCTAAATTGATGGTGCATGTATGTATAATACATAATAAGATGTATAATACATAACATAATAAGATGTATAATACATAATAAGAAATATGGAGCGGGTAGCGGGAATCGAACCCGCATCGTTAGCTTGGAAGGCTAGGGGTTATAGTCGACGTTGCTTGATCACTTTTAACGTCTCTAATTCAAAACCGAACGTGAAATTTTGATTTCATTCGGCTCCTTTATGGAAGATTGATGTATTCCTAGAGAAAATTAGATCCATAACATCTATGTCAGCCTTTCTGTCTGAATGTATCCCAAACTACTCGCTTACTAGATGATCCCTCTAGAGGAGAGGGATTATACCAAATCCGTCTAGTCTAGTTACTTCGTTCCCTATTTCCACTCGCAGGATCCCGAGGAAAAGAATTTGGTTTCCACCGAGCTGAAACAATATGCTGATGGTTCTAGTAAACCAAAACCACCCTTTTCTAGCTTGTTTGGCTTCAATTTCCCTTTTACAACACCAAAATTTAAGATCTAGTTACGATTGGAAATAAACTTTTGTATCTTCATCCATAGATCCTTTATTCATACTCATTCGATTGGAAGAATTGATCCAATTCAAAAAAAATTATGTTTCACGACTCCATATACATAATCCAATTTTCTTATTCAATTTCGAAAATAGAATTTCTAATTGGACTTTGGATACAAATCGTGAGAATGTATGTTCTTCCTCAAATATGCTATTGAGAGGTAAAGGATTAAACCCTTTTAAGAAATAAAGTTTTTGATCGGAGTATGCAAAAAACCGAGAGACCCCTTAACTTTTTAAGTTGTTAATAGAACGAATCACACTTTTACCACTAAACTATACCCGCTACATATACATTATTGTATATGAATGGACTATTTGTCGAACAAGGGAGTGAGACGCAATCAAGATAGCATTAAAATTATAACGTTGACACATATTTAGTCCCGCCAGCCAGGGACTTAAAAGGCGAAGAGCACAAAGCTTTTCTAAATAACATATATAAATTTAAAAAACAGTATAAAGTTATACTTATACTTTTCCTTTGCTGGATTGCTGGCATTCTCAGTCTGTCTGAAGGGGTCATTGAAGCTGGACAAAAAAAGAGGTACTGGCCCGGCCAGTACTTAACTAGGACCAGGCCGGGAGAATAAACCTTTCGTACAAAATTAAAGAAGTAAGGTTTTCTTTCTATTGGAGATACCTGTTTCGAATCTTATCTAAATGGAATTCTTGATCAAATTCGTTCTTGACTTACTCTTAACTTACTTAAATGAAACTTAAATTAAATTACGTAAATGTAAATTAACTTAAATATAAATATAATTATATAATTACTTATATAATTACATTACTTAAATTATTAAAATTAACTTAACTTAATATAAATATAATTATATAATTATAATTATATAATTACTTAATTATATAATTACTTATAATATAATATTATTATAATATAATATTATTAATTACTTAATTATATAATTACTTATAATATACAATTACTTATAAAATTACTTATAATATAATATTATAATATTTAATATTATAATATTTAAGAAATTTTTTATTACATAAAAAAAACCTTTAATTTGTTTTTTCTTTACTTTAATTGAAAATAAAATTTCAATTCCTTTAACCTTTAAATTTAGATTAGAATTTATTAATAATTTTAATTTTTAATTATTCACTTTTTATTTTTTTTTTATTTCATCTGTAATGAAATCTATTCTATAATTAGAAATTTTAATAGAATGTTTCATATTTCTAATGATAATGTTATAATTATAATGTTTAATATCTTTCTTAAATTATAATGTTTAATATCTTTCTTAATAAAAAATATTATATTAATGTCTTTCTTAAACTTAATAATTAATATCTTAAAAATTAAAAATTTTTTCTTTTTTATTATTTTCTTTTCTTTTTTTATTTAATTTCAATTTAAATTGAAATAGTTAATTTCAATTTCATTTGAAATTTTATTGAAATTTCAATTTTATTTAAATTGGGAGAGATGGCTGAGTGGACTAAAGCGGCGGATTGCTAATCCGTTGTACGAGTTATTCGTACCGAGGGTTCGAATCCCTCTCTCTCCGCCCGCTCTGATTACTTGATACTTTCGATTTCGAAGGAATTTCGATTCCTTTA
Source organism: Musa acuminata AAA Group (assembly GCF_036884655.1). Classification (NCBI taxonomy): domain Eukaryota; kingdom Viridiplantae; phylum Streptophyta; class Magnoliopsida; order Zingiberales; family Musaceae; genus Musa; species Musa acuminata. The sequence goes on from NW_027020846.1 coordinate 43,462, forward strand.
TTTTTTTATAGGTAAAGTGAATATATGGAATAGATAAAATAATAAGAAAAAATTAGAAAAACAAAGAAAACTCAATTTTTTTTTATTCCTCACGTCCAGGATTACGTCCCGGATCATTAGATAAGAATCCGAAGATGAAGAGAGAAACAAAGAATATCACTACTGTGTAAACAAAGAGTTTGAGAGTAAGCATTACACAATCTCCAAGATAAGATCATTTTAGAAAAAGGGAATAGATTACCTATTTTTTCTTTTTACCACATATACTATTTTGTTTGATTTGACATCATACCCCCCAAAATGGAGTTTTTTGATTTGAAAAGAAAAAGAAAGTCACTTTTACGAATTTCTTTGTAATAAGATTTTTATTCCTTCCTCACAAAAATTTTCTTGTCATATCGACAATTAGGTATTGTAGGGGACCTAGACCTAATAAACTCCTTACTCACTGAAAGGTCAGAACGAGTAAATAAACTGATCAAAATTCATCTCCGCGGTTACTCAATATACAAGAATTTCCATTTTTTAATCGAGGGTTTATAATTCTAATGTAAGACTTAGCCGATCTTATCCATTTTTATAATTTTTTTTGTCGAATAAATCATGAATGGATTTGGCAAAGTATTAAGGATTTTATCGAAAACTTACAGCAGCTTGCCAAACAAAGGCTAAGAGAAAAAAGAGAACAGGTATGACAGGCATCACATCTACGATTGGATTGAAAACGGCATAAGCTTCAGGCAATTTGGCAAAGAAAAAACTATTCGAATAAAGGACAGAATTAAGACAGATACAGATTAAGCTAAAGATATTAAACATAACAAACATTTCGTTCTTGTAGATTAGATAATTTTATTTTGATTGAGTTATTTTTATAAGGGAAAAATGAAAAAGGCAAGTCAAAAAATCCTTCTTTTTTTTTGAACTCTCCCAAATCAAAAATCCTTCCTTCCATTCTCAAATGAGAATACAAGGAATTCTACTTTCATACATTATCTTAATT
>NW_027020847.1:20000-22500 GCF_036884655.1 Musa acuminata AAA Group
CCACCCGGGGGGTTCCAGGGTGCTGAGATGGCTGACATTTTGCTCCGCTCACCGACGGTCGCCGCGGCACACAAGAACAGCCCAAAAACAGGCCAAAACAGCCCAAAAACGGGCCAAACTGGCCATTTTTGGCTGCGCGAGCGAGCAGCGAGCGGCGGACAGCGAGCGAAGCGAGAGGCAGCACCGTCCCTGCTATACGAAAGCCCCATCCAGCCCTGTGCCACCCGGGGGGTTCCAGGGTGCTGAGATGGCTGACGTTTTGCTCCGCTCACGACGGTCGCCGCGGCACGCAAGAACAGGCCAAAAACTGGCCAAAACAGCCCAAAAACGGGCCAAAACTGGCCATTTTTTGCTGCGCGAGCGAGCGGAGAGCGGCGAACAGCGAGCGAAGCGCGAGGCAGCACCCGTCCCTGCTATACGAAAGCCCCATCCAGCCCTGTGCCACCCGGGGGGTTCCAGGGTGCTGAGATGGCTGACATTTTGCTCCGCTCACGACGGTCACCGCGCCACACAAGAACAGCCCAAAAACAGGCCAAAACAGCCCAAAAACGGGCCAAAACTGGCCATTTTTGGCTGCGCGAGCGAGCGGCGAGCGGCGAACAGCGAGCGAAGCGAGAGGCAGCACCGTCCCTGCTATACGAAAGCCCCATCCAGCCCTGTGCCACCCGGGGGGTTCCAGGGTGCTGAGATGGCTGACGTTTTGCTCCGCTCACGACGGTCACCGCACCACGCAAGAACAGGCCAAAAACTGGCCAAAACAGCCCAAAAACGGGCCAAAACTGGCCATTTTGGCTGCAGCGAGCGAGCGGCGAGCGGCGAACAGCGAGCGAAGCGAGAGCAGCACCGTCCCTGCTATACGAAAGCCCCATCCAGCCCTGTGCCACCCGGGGGGTTCCAGGGTGCTGAGATGGCTGACGGTTTGCTCCGCTCTCGACGGTCACCGCGCAATGCAAGAACAGGCCAAAAACTGGCCAAAACGGCCCAAAAACGGCCAAAACTGGCCATTTTTGGCTGCGCGAGCGGCGAGCGGCGGACAGCGAGCGAAGCGAGAGGCAGCACCGTCCCTGCTATACGAAAGCCCCATCCAGCCCTGTGCCACCCGGGGGGGTTCCAGGGTGCTGAGATGGCTGACGTTTGCTCCGCTCTCGACGGTCACCGCGCAATGCAAGAACAGGCCAAAAACTGGCCAAAACGGCCCAAAAACGGGCCAAAACTGGCCATTTTTGGCTGCGCGAGCGAGCGGCGAGCGGGCGGACAGCGAGCGAAGCGAGAGGCAGCACCGTCCCTGCTATACGAAAGCCCCATCCAGCCCTGTGCCACCCGGGGGGTTCCAGGGTGCTGAGATGGCTGACGTTTTGCTCCGCTCTCGACGGTCACCGCGCAATGCAAGAACAGGCCAAAACTGGCCAAAACGGCCCAAAAACGGGCCAAAACTGGCCATTTTTGGCTGCACGAGCGAGCGGCGAGCGGCGCGACAGCGAGCGAAGCGAGAGGCAGCACCGTCCCTGCTATACGAAAGCCCCATCCAGCCCTGTGCCACCCGGGGGGTTCCAGGGTGCTGAGATGGCTGACGTTTTGCTCCGCTCTCGACGGTCACCGCGCAATGCAAGAACAGGCCAAAAACTGGCCAAAACGGCCCAAAAACGGGCCAAAACTGGCCATTTTTGGCTGCACGAGCGAGCGGCGAGCGGCGGACAGCGAGCGAAGCGAGAGGCAGCACCGTCCCTGCTATACGAAAGCCCCATCCAGCCCTGTGCCACCCGGGGGTTCCAGGGTGCTGAGATGGCTGACGTTTTGCTCCGCTCTCGACGGTCACCGCGCAATGCAAGAACAGGCCAAAAACTGGCCAAAACGGCCCAAAAACGGGCCAAAACTGGCCATTTTTGGCTGCACGAGCGAGCGGCGAGCGGCGGACAGCGAGCGAAGCGAGAGGCAGCACCGTCCCTGCTATACGAAAGCCCCATCCAGCCCTGTGCCACCCGGGGGGTTCCAGGGTGCTGAGATGGCTGACGTTTTGCTCCGCTCTCGACGGTCACCGCGCAATGCAAGAACAGGCCAAAAACTGGCCAAAACGGCCCATAAAACGGGCCAAAACTGGCCATTTTTGGCTGCACGAGCGAGCGGCGAGCGGCGGACAGCGAGCGAAGCGAGAGCAGCACCGTCCCTGCTATACGAAAGCCCCATCCAGCCCTGTGCCACCCGGGGGGTTCCAGGGTGCTGAGATGGCTGACGTTTTGCTCCGCTCTCGACGGTCACCGCGCAATGCAAGAACAGGCCAAAAACTGGCCAAAACGGCCCAAAAACGGGCCAAAACTGGCCATTTTTTGGCTGCGCGAGCGAGCGGCGAGCGGCGGACAGCGAGCGAAGCGAGAGGCAGCACCGTCCCTGCTATATACGAAAGCCCCATCCAGCCCTGTGCCACCCGGGGGGTTCCAGGGTGCTGAGATGGCTGACGTTTTGCTCCGCTCACGACGGTCACCGCACACGCAAGAACGGACCA
>NW_027020848.1:0-2500 GCF_036884655.1 Musa acuminata AAA Group
GACCGAGTGCCTTTGATTCGATGAGGCACAATTCTTCACCCGCCTCGCAGCTCACCTCATCTCATCTCACCTGTATACAGTTGGGTTCAGACAATAATACAATGGCTCCTCACCCGTCTGCATACTTCGTTCGAAGTCAAAATGTCTTGTTTTGGCCTTCCCGGTGTCCCTCTTTCCCCCCCAAAGATGGGGCCTTCAGATAACAACACAGGGCGAGATGGGGCATTCGGATGCCAGGGAAGGTGCTGCCCCCACACTTCGCTCGCTCTCCGTCGCTCGGCAAAAGATGGCCAAGTTTTGGCCTGCCCTCTTTCCCCCCTTCTTGCACCCTTTTGGCCTGTTTTTGGGCTGCTCTTTGCTAGATGGGGCTTTTGTATAGCAGGGACGGTGCTGCCTCTCGCTTCGCTCGCTGTCCGCCGCTCCCCGCTCGCTCACGCGGCCAAAAACGGGCAGTTTTGGCCCGTTTTTGGGCTGTTCTGGCCCGTTTTTGGGCTGTTCTTGCGTGGCGCGGCGACCGTCGAGAGCGGAGCAAAATGTCAGCCATCTCAGCACCCTGGAACCCCCCGGGTGGCACAGGGCTGGATGGGGCTTTCGTATAGCAGGGAAGGTGCTGCCTCTCGCTTCGCTCGCTGTCCGCCGCTCGCCGCTCGCTTGCCTAGCCAAAAATGGCCAGTTTTGGCCCGTTTTTGGGCCGTTTTGGCCAGTTTTTGGCCTGTTTTTGCGTTGCGCGGTGACCGTCTTGAGCGGAGCAAAATGTCAGCCATCTCAGCACCCTGGAACCCCCCGGGTGGCACAGGGCTGGATGGGGCTTTCGTATAGCAGGGAAGGTGCTGCCTCTCGCTTCGCTCGCTGTCCGCCGCTCGCCGCTCGCTTGCCCAGCCAAAAATGGCCAGTTTTGGCCCGTTTTTGGGCCGTTTTGGCCAGTTTTTGGCCTGTTTTTGCGTTGCGCGGTGACCGTCTTGAGCGGAGCAAAATGTCAGCCATCTCAGCACCCTGGAACCCCCCGGGTGGCACAGGGCTGGATGGGGCTTTCGTATAGCAGGGACGGTGCTGCCTCTCGCTTCGCTCGCTGTCCGCCGCTCGCCGCTCCCTCGCGCAGCCAAAAATGGCCAGTTTTGTCCCGTTTTTGGGCCGTTTTGGCCAGTTTTTGGCCTGTTCTTGCGTCGCGCGGTGACCGTCGTGAGCGGAGCAAAATGTCAGCCATCTCAGCACCCTGGAACCCCCCGGGTGGCACAGGGCTGGATGGGGCTTTCGTATAGCAGGGACGGTGCTGCCTCTCGCTTCGCTCGCTGTCCGCCGCTCGCCGCTCGCTCGCGCAGCCAAAAATGGCCAGTTTTGGCCCGTTTTTGGGCCGTTTTGGCCAGTTTTTGGCCTGTTCTTGCGTCGCGCGGTGACCGTCGTGAGCGGAGCAAAATGTCAGCCATCTCAGCACCCTGGAACCCCCCGGGTGGCACAGGGCTGGATGGGGCTTTCGTATAGCAGGGACGGTGCTGCCTCTCGCTTCGCTCGCTGTTCGCCGCTCGCCGCTCGCTCGCGCAGCCAAAAATGGCCAGTTTTGGCCCGTTTTGGCCAGTTTTTGGCCTGTTTTTGCGTTGCGCGGTGACCATCTTGAGCGGAGCAAAATGTCAGCCATCTCAGCACCCTGGAACCCCCCGGGTGGCACAGGGCTGGATGGGGCTTTCGTATAGCAGGGACGGTGATGCCTCTCGCTTCGCTCGCTGTCCGCCGCTCGCTGCTCGCTCGCGCAGCCAAAAATGGCCAGTTTTGGCCCGTTTTTGGGCCGTTTTGGCCTGTTTTTGGGCTGTTCTTGCGTCGCGCGGTGACCGTCGTGAGCGGAGCAAAATGTCAGCCATCTCAGCACCCTGGAACCCCCCGGGTGGCACAGGGCTGGATGGGGCTTTCGTATAGCAGGGACGGTGCTGCCTCTCGCTTCGCTCGCTGTCCGCCGCTCGCCGCTCGCTCGCGCAGCCAAAAATGGCCAGTTTTGTCCCGTTTTTGGGCCGTTTTGGCCTGTTTTTGGGCTGTTCTTGCGTCGCGCGGTGACCGTCGTGAGCGGAGCAAAATGTCAGCCATCTCAGCACCCTGGAACCCCCCGGGTGGCACAGGGCTGGATGGGGCTTTCGTATAGCAGGGACGGTGCTGCCTCTCGCTTCGCTCGCTGTCCGCCGCTCGCCGCTCGCTCGCGCAGCCAAAAATGGCCAGTTTTGGCCCGTTTTTGGGCCGTTTTGGCCAGTTTTTGGCCTGTTCTTGCGTCGCGCGGTGACCGTCGTGAGCGGAGCAAAATGTCAGCCATCTCAGCACCCTGGAACCCCCCGGGTGGCACAGGGCTGGATGGGGCTTTCGTATAGCAGGGACGGTGCTGCCTCTCGCTTCGCTCGCTGTTCGCCGCTCGCCGCTCGCTCGCGCAGCCAAAAATGGCCAGTTTTGGCCCGTTTTGGCCAGTTTTTGGCCTGTTTTTGCGTTGCGCGGTGACCATCTTGAGCGGAGCAAAATGTCAGCC
>NW_027020848.1:12500-15000 GCF_036884655.1 Musa acuminata AAA Group
GGTGCTGCCTCTCGCTTCGCTCGCTGTTCGCCGCTCGCCGCTCGCTCGCGCAGCCAAAAATGGCCAGTTTTGGCCCGTTTTGGCCAGTTTTTGGCCTGTTTTTGCGTTGCGCGGTGACCATCTTGAGCGGAGCAAAATGTCAGCCATCTCAGCACCCTGGAACCCCCCGGGTGGCACAGGGCTGGATGGGGCTTTCGTATAGCAGGGACGGTGATGCCTCTCGCTTCGCTCGCTGTCCGCCGCTCGCTGCTCGCTCGCGCAGCCAAAAATGGCCAGTTTTGGCCCGTTTTTGGGCCGTTTTGGCCTGTTTTTGGGCTGTTCTTGCGTCGCGCGGTGACCGTCGTGAGCGGAGCAAAATGTCAGCCATCTCAGCACCCTGGAACCCCCCGGGTGGCACAGGGCTGGATGGGGCTTTCGTATAGCAGGGACGGTGCTGCCTCTCGCTTCGCTCGCTGTCCGCCGCTCGCCGCTCGCTCGCGCAGCCAAAAATGGCCAGTTTTGTCCCGTTTTTGGGCCGTTTTGGCCTGTTTTTGGGCTGTTCTTGCGTCGCGCGGTGACCGTCGTGAGCGGAGCAAAATGTCAGCCATCTCAGCACCCTGGAACCCCCCGGGTGGCACAGGGCTGGATGGGGCTTTCGTATAGCAGGGACGGTGCTGCCTCTCGCTTCGCTCGCTGTCCGCCGCTCGCCGCTCGCTCGCGCAGCCAAAAATGGCCAGTTTTGGCCCGTTTTTGGGCCGTTTTGGCCAGTTTTTGGCCTGTTCTTGCGTCGCGCGGTGACCGTCGTGAGCGGAGCAAAATGTCAGCCATCTCAGCACCCTGGAACCCCCCGGGTGGCACAGGGCTGGATGGGGCTTTCGTATAGCAGGGACGGTGCTGCCTCTCGCTTCGCTCGCTGTTCGCCGCTCGCCGCTCGCTCGCGCAGCCAAAAATGGCCAGTTTTGGCCCGTTTTGGCCAGTTTTTGGCCTGTTTTTGCGTTGCGCGGTGACCATCTTGAGCGGAGCAAAATGTCAGCCATCTCAGCACCCTGGAACCCCCCGGGTGGCACAGGGCTGGATGGGGCTTTCGTATAGCAGGGACGGTGATGCCTCTCGCTTCGCTCGCTGTCCGCCGCTCGCTGCTCGCTCACGCAGCCAAAAATGGCCAGTTTTGGCCCGTTTTTGGGCCGTTTTGGCCTGTTTTTGGCCTGTTCTTGCGTCGCGCGGTGACCGTCGTGAGCGGAGCAAAATGTCAGCCATCTCAGCACCCTGGAACCCCCCGGGTGGCACAGGGCTGGATGGGGCTTTCGTATAGCAGGGACGGTGCTGCCTCTCGCTTAGCTCGCTGTCCGCCGCTCGCCGCTCGCTCGCGCAGCCAAAAATGGCCAGTTTTGTCCCGTTTTTGGGCCGTTTTGGCCTGTTTTTGGGCTGTTCTTGCGTCGCGCGGTGACCGTCGTGAGCGGAGCAAAATGTCAGCCATCTCAGCACCCTGGAACCCCCCGGGTGGCACAGGGCTGGATGGGGCTTTCGTATAGCAGGGATGGTGCTGCCTCTCGCTTCGCTCGTTGTCCGCCGCTCGCCGCTCGCTCGCGCAGCCAAAAATGGCCAGTTTTGGCCCGTTTTTGGGCCGTTTTGGCCAGTTTTTGGCCTGTTCTTGCGTCGCGCGGTGACCGTCGTGAGCGGAGCAAAATGTCAGCCATCTCAGCACCCTGGAACCCCCCGGGTGGCACAGGGCTGGATGGGGCTTTCGTATAGCAGGGACGGTGCTGCCTCTCGCTTCGCTCGCTGTCCGCCGCTCGCCGCTCGCTCGCGCAGCCAAAAATGGCCAGTTTTGGCCCGTTTTGGCCAGTTTTTGGCCTGTTTTTGCGTTGCGCGGTGACCATCTTGAGCGGAGCAAAATGTCAGCCATCTCAGCACCCTGGAACCCCCCGGGTGGCACAGGGCTGGATGGGGCTTTCGTATAGCAGGGACGGTGATGCCTCTCGCTTCGCTCGCTGTCCGCCGCTCGCTGCTCGCTCGCGCAGCCAAAAATGGCCAGTTTTGGCCCGTTTTTGGGCCGTTTTGGCCTGTTTTTGGGCTGTTCTTGCGTCGCGCGGTGACCGTCGTGAGCGGAGCAAAATGTCAGCCATCTCAGCACCCTGGAACCCCCCGGGTGGCACAGGGCTGGATGGGGCTTTCGTATAGCAGGGACGGTGCTGCCTCTCGCTTAGCTCGCTGTCCGCCGCTCTCCGCTCGCTCGCGCAGCCAAAAATGGCCAGTTTTGGCCCGTTTTTGGGCCGTTTTGGCCTGTTTTTGGGCTGTTCTTGCGTCGCGCGGTGACCGTCGTGAGCGGAGCAAAATGTCAGCCATCTCAGCACCCTGGAACCCCCCGGGTGGCACAGGGCTGGATGGGGCTTTCGTATAGCAGGGACGGTGCTGCCTCTCGCTTCGCTCGCTGTTCGCCGCTCGCTCGCGCAGCCAAAAATGGCCAGTTTTGGCCCGTTTTTGGGCCGTTTTGGCAAGTTTTTGGCCTGTTCTTGCGTTG
>NW_027020848.1:45000-47500 GCF_036884655.1 Musa acuminata AAA Group
TGCGCGGTGACCGTCTTGAGCGGAGCAAAATGTCAGCCATCTCAGCACCCTGGAACCCCCCGGGTGGCACAGGGCTGGATGGGGCTTTCGTATAGCAGGGACGGTGCTGCCTCTCGCTTCGCTCGCTGTCCGCCGCTCGCCGCTCCCTCGCGCAGCCAAAAATGGCCAGTTTTGTCCCGTTTTTGGGCCGTTTTGGCCAGTTTTTGGCCTGTTCTTGCGTCGCGCGGTGACCGTCGTGAGCGGAGCAAAATGTCAGCCATCTCAGCACCCTGGAACCCCCCGGGTGGCACAGGGCTGGATGGGGCTTTCGTATAGCAGGGACGGTGCTGCCTCTCGCTTCGCTCGCTGTCCGCCGCTCGCCGCTCGCTCGCGCAGCCAAAAATGGCCAGTTTTGGCCCGTTTTTGGGCCGTTTTGGCCAGTTTTTGGCCTGTTCTTGCGTCGCGCGGTGACCGTCGTGAGCGGAGCAAAATGTCAGCCATCTCAGCACCCTGGAACCCCCCGGGTGGCACAGGGCTGGATGGGGCTTTCGTATAGCAGGGACGGTGCTGCCTCTCGCTTCGCTCGCTGTTCGCCGCTCGCCGCTCGCTCGCGCAGCCAAAAATGGCCAGTTTTGGCCCGTTTTGGCCAGTTTTTGGCCTGTTTTTGCGTTGCGCGGTGACCATCTTGAGCGGAGCAAAATGTCAGCCATCTCAGCACCCTGGAACCCCCCGGGTGGCACAGGGCTGGATGGGGCTTTCGTATAGCAGGGACGGTGATGCCTCTCGCTTCGCTCGCTGTCCGCCGCTCGCTGCTCGCTCGCGCAGCCAAAAATGGCCAGTTTTGGCCCGTTTTTGGGCCGTTTTGGCCTGTTTTTGGGCTGTTCTTGCGTCGCGCGGTGACCGTCGTGAGCGGAGCAAAATGTCAGCCATCTCAGCACCCTGGAACCCCCCGGGTGGCACAGGGCTGGATGGGGCTTTCGTATAGCAGGGACGGTGCTGCCTCTCGCTTCGCTCGCTGTCCGCCGCTCGCCGCTCGCTCGCGCAGCCAAAAATGGCCAGTTTTGTCCCGTTTTTGGGCCGTTTTGGCCTGTTTTTGGGCTGTTCTTGCGTCGCGCGGTGACCGTCGTGAGCGGAGCAAAATGTCAGCCATCTCAGCACCCTGGAACCCCCCGGGTGGCACAGGGCTGGATGGGGCTTTCGTATAGCAGGGACGGTGCTGCCTCTCGCTTCGCTCGCTGTCCGCCGCTCGCCGCTCGCTCGCGCAGCCAAAAATGGCCAGTTTTGGCCCGTTTTTGGGCCGTTTTGGCCAGTTTTTGGCCTGTTCTTGCGTCGCGCGGTGACCGTCGTGAGCGGAGCAAAATGTCAGCCATCTCAGCACCCTGGAACCCCCCGGGTGGCACAGGGCTGGATGGGGCTTTCGTATAGCAGGGACGGTGCTGCCTCTCGCTTCGCTCGCTGTTCGCCGCTCGCCGCTCGCTCGCGCAGCCAAAAATGGCCAGTTTTGGCCCGTTTTGGCCAGTTTTTGGCCTGTTTTTGCGTTGCGCGGTGACCATCTTGAGCGGAGCAAAATGTCAGCCATCTCAGCACCCTGGAACCCCCCGGGTGGCACAGGGCTGGATGGGGCTTTCGTATAGCAGGGACGGTGATGCCTCTCGCTTCGCTCGCTGTCCGCCGCTCGCTGCTCGCTCGCGCAGCCAAAAATGGCCAGTTTTGGCCCGTTTTTGGGCCGTTTTGGCCTGTTTTTGGCCTGTTCTTGCGTCGCGCGGTGACCGTCGTGAGCGGAGCAAAATGTCAGCCATCTCAGCACCCTGGAACCCCCCGGGTGGCACAGGGCTGGATGGGGCTTTCGTATAGCAGGGACGGTGCTGCCTCTCGCTTAGCTCGCTGTCCGCCGCTCGCCGCTCGCTCGCGCAGCCAAAAATGGCCAGTTTTGTCCCGTTTTTGGGCCGTTTTGGCCTGTTTTTGGGCTGTTCTTGCGTCGCGCGGTGACCGTCGTGAGCGGAGCAAAATGTCAGCCATCTCAGCACCCTGGAACCCCCCGGGTGGCACAGGGCTGGATGGGGCTTTCGTATAGCAGGGATGGTGCTGCCTCTCGCTTCGCTCGTTGTCCGCCGCTCGCCGCTCGCTCGCGCAGCCAAAAATGGCCAGTTTTGGCCCGTTTTTGGGCCGTTTTGGCCAGTTTTTGGCCTGTTCTTGCGTCGCGCGGTGACCGTCGTGAGCGGAGCAAAATGTCAGCCATCTCAGCACCCTGGAACCCCCCGGGTGGCACAGGGCTGGATGGGGCTTTCGTATAGCAGGGACGGTGCTGCCTCTCGCTTCGCTCGCTGTCCGCCGCTCGCCGCTCGCTCGCGCAGCCAAAAATGGCCAGTTTTGGCCCGTTTTGGCCAGTTTTTGGCCTGTTTTTGCGTTGCGCGGTGACCATCTTGAGCGGAGCAAAATGTCAGCCATCTCAGCACCCTGGAACCCCCCGGGTGGCACAGGGCTGGATGGGGCTTTCGTATAGCAGGGACGGTGATGCCTC
>NW_027020849.1:0-63897 GCF_036884655.1 Musa acuminata AAA Group
AAGAAACCAGTACTTTAGTTACCCTTTCAATAGGCTGGAGCTAGGCATGCTAGATCTACTAGGTTACTAACCGACCCTGTCCTGTGTTCATCGCCTCTTTCTTATTTCCATCTCTTCTTTTCTTGCCAGTCAATACAGTCGCCTTTTCCTGCGTTGCCTGTTCCATGCTCTTTATTCCACTCCTGCTTATATCTCATACCATACCTATCTTCTCATTAAGTATCTGATCTAGCTCCTGCTTATATCTCATACCATACCTATATCCTAATTCTGTTTCTTCTGTCATCCTATAATTGGAATTAGATTTGTGCGAGAACTCCCTGCCGCTCCTTGGTTGAAGCCTGGGTGGAAATTAGTCACATTCAGAAATTAGTCACAACAAGAATGCAACTATTGGTGCTCAGCCTGAAAGCAGGTATACTCAGAATGTCCCTAAGGAGTGGCCAAGCAACGGCGTAAGACGTTGGGCGGCAGCAACAACTATAGGTAATATAACTAGTTAGAAACAAGTCCTGTGTTCGGGAGCTAGTAGCAGCAGCCCTGTTTATCGTTTCCCTGCTTGTTAGCTTGGTATGCCAGACTGAAAGCACTAACTATCAGGAGTGGAGCTAGCAAGGGAGCTAGTAGAAAAGTAGGAATGTAACTCGGGAGTGACAGACTGAAACCAGTGCTATAGCCACTTCCTTTCTCCTATGAGAATGCCATTGAAAGCAGGTTGGGAATACCGAGTAGCCAGAGTGAAAAGAGACTGACTGTTCGAGTGAGAGTAGAATCTCATACCGGTAGTACTGGCTAAGTATACCTTGCTATCAAAAATCCCGTGTTTCGTAAAAAAAGAAGTCATTTCGGGTTCTCTATTAAGGGAAATCAGGGTGCTACCTTTTTTCCCGGGGCCAAGACACGTATAATGTGTTGCGGCAGGAGTTCCCGTGAACTTGTCATCAAAATAGACCTCGTTAGTAGGTAAAATGACCTTGCTATCAGGCAAGTAACTACGTAAGTTACGCGGCAGTGTTGTTTCACGGTAAAACGTGAAAAAAGAATATCCATCAGGTGCCTCAGGAAGGGAAATCCATTTACAACGAGGCAAGTAACTCCTAACCAAGCCGATCGCCAAGACACTACTAACCAAACAACGGCGCAAGACGTTGAGCGGTAGCAAAAGTAATATATATAACAAAGTTATTACAATAGATGTGTTCTGGGCGGAGGAGCCTGAGCTAAAACGGTAGCGAGCTAAAAGAGCGGTAGCGAGCCCTCACCAGTAGCAGCCACCAAGCAACTACAATACCCATTAGCGCTGAATTAGATTCAAATTGCAACTACCTTCCTTTTAGCGCCAAGTCCACTCAAATCAGCATTTCTTAACTCTGTCCTTGAATCAGGTAGGTGTACAAGGTTATATAAACTCAATTCCACTATAACAGATGTATTCTACTATGACAACACTCGCACAGAAAGATATAAATCCTTATCAAAGAAATGGCTTGTTCCGGCGAACTCTGTTAGTTCAGATACATTTAACAGATTTTCTTTTCTCTCTCTTGTGCGCCTATAAGATATAATGTGAAATGGGTATTTTCAGTATCTAATATTTTCTCCTCTTGCACATGGAGCATAGAAAGAATGATGTAAAGACACACAAGATAAGCAACTTAGGGGCTCGCTTAAAGGAGCTTAGCTTCATAAGTCAAGTCCAATAAGTCTGTCACTTAATATTGAGAGTCGACAATAACTTGAACATAAATAGATTCTAGGACAGAAGCGTTTGCTGCTTCATTCGATCCTACAAATTATTCTGTAGTAAGGTAACTTTTAGAAACAAACTGAACTTAAACTTGCTTCTTCTGCTTACTTTATAACTCCCGAAACAGGACTTGCGCTTAACTCGTAATAACGCCTTATGTGAGGTTCGCGTTCCTTTCTATTCTTGCTTTTGTATACGTTGCTTGTTGGTTCGTTGTTGGCGACGGGTCTCCTTCAGTTCTTGAAAAAGGAATGGACGATACTTTCATAAAACGACTTACTTATATACGGGGTCTATTTCTGTTCGTTCGACTTTAATCATATGACTCGAATTGCCAGGAATGCAGTGCAGGGTCAAAAGGGAATAATATCCGGCTTGCTTTGAAGCGCTAAGTAGTAAAGAATCTCTTTGTGTACCGTCCCAGTGTTGTAAGGAAAGTCAGAGAGATCAGAGGCATAAACAAGATATGTGGAAGAAGTAGGGACAAGCTACTACTCAAAAGGCAAAGAAGGCAAAAACAGGAATTGCTCTAATAACTGCTTCGTTAGCCGATGAAGACAGTACTTGCTCAACACCGAGATATAGTCAACACCGATAAATAAAAGAAGCTCCATATTAATAGCCCTCCAGTTCTGCCGTACTCTAAATTCTTCCCCTTTCCAACCTTTGCTTTGCTTTCCGAGTCTTTGCTTTGCATGCTTGGCTTGACCTTGTAGTGGTCCAAAGAATTGAGTGAGAGTGCTTGGTGGCTGGAGTGACTAATGAAGTAAGGCTCAGCTACCTATAGAGAATATACTTTAGGTTGTATTAATCTAATTGAATATAATATGGAATTTCATCCAGAAAAGAGAGAATCAAAGCAAGGACAGTAAGACCTATAGCCAGGCAGGACAGCTTTGAGTAAGCAGTTACAGTATTAAAGTCAGAAGCGGGAGACCTAGATACGGTAGAGCAAGGTTCTAGGCCAACAGCTAAAGAATGCGATAAGTGCAGCTCGGTTTGAATCAATAGATGGGCCGTTTTGAGTGGAAGTCTAATTTGTGAGCTTCGTGCCTATTGCCTTCACCTATAAGTTTCCCGCTCCTGTCCACCGCCCTCCGTAGTTCGTTGGTCTTCCGATCCGCGCTTTAATGCTAGTAGGGACTTGGCGCTTAGCGGGTTGTACCGTTGTTTGCCTTGTGCACACTACACTGGTTCAATTCCTTTATGCCTTGCTTTCATCCTGTGTTTCAACGGCCATTTCTATAATATTATCGAGTTCTTTATTAGCGAAAAGCAGTCCTAAAAGCAGAGTGGTTTTTCTATTTGAACGACGGAGCTCTTGTTTGGGTGTGAAGTAACATCTTTCTTTCTGAGTTTCCGGTTAGAGTATGCCATTCCACTAATGTTCCCCAGCTACGTATTCCTGTAGTCACTACCCCAACCTAGTTCTATTTCTCTGTTTATTAATGAAGTTTGAATTGAGCACTGCAACGGGACTTTCACTATACCAATAACAAGAGTCGAACCTGGGCATACGAGAATAACCCTAGCGCTTCATGGAATAAGTCAGTCAAGAATGATAGGCAGTCGGTTTCGTTTGATAGCAGGATGCCAGGAACAAGTCTGGGCTTAATCGTTTTTACGAGGAATAAGAATATAGTAGTTATTAAATAAAGAACGGAAGGCGCGAGCCTAAGCCAGTAAAGCATGGGAACAGATTGGATATCGGGAGTAATTGTTTGAAACCTAGAACATGGGAATGAAAGAAGGGATAGTCATTCCACTGGGGAATGAAAGAAGGGATAGTCATTCCACTGGTGCCTATGAGCCCTACTATCCTTGGTCAGCTCTGTTACTCCCCTATCTAACTCTGAAACTGCTTTCCCCACATCCTTACTTGTTAGTTAAAGAATACTACTACAGTAACTAACTCTTGCTTACTTTCTAACACTATAAGCCTGTGCTTACTTGCCTTTAAGCGCTAAGTCAATCAGTTGCACCCGGTTAGTTCCTGTATTCCGCTAAGGCTAAAGGTAAAGTTGTGGAATTATTAGTTGACTCATTCTGTTTTCGTGTTAGTATATAGGCTAAAGAGAAAGTTGTGGAAATGTCGGTTATTCAAGTGGAGTCTTGTTGAGAGTGCTAGTACCGTTGACTGTGCTGTCGGTTTCACAATTCCTGTATTTTGGAGCTATAAACTCGGAATTGAGCTCATACTTAGCACTTCCGATCCAGTAGAATACGAATGCAGCTTTTTTTCTTTTCTTTGCTGATTTCTCTATCAATGAAATTGACCATGTTGCACTAAGTTACCTACGGATGTATGCATGCAGTCCGGGAACACTTTGGGGTGAACACCCATCCGAACAAGTAGAGTCAATAGTGAAGCAATTAGGCCTACCATTTAGCAAAAACCGAATCCCAAACTAGTGCTCTCCGAACCAAGCTAGATAGTCTCCTATCACTAGGCTCACCAATCAATCTGAACTGAGATTATGATTTATTATTCTTACATATTAATAGATCTTAAAAGAGCCAAGCTTAGACTAATGTTGCGCGGCAGCAACCAATAGATAGTTATAACAAGTTAGAAACAAGTTATGTGTTCGGGTGCTGAAAGCCATGAGTTCCCATATTCCATATTAGCGGTGGGCTTACACCTCGCCCAACCGAATCTAAGCCCTTTGAAGCGCCAGTAGTTGTTGCTGTGGCCACACCAACCCTTTAGTTCCACTCGCTCCTTACTTATTTATATAGAACCTCCGGGCAAAGTAAACCTATTCTGTAGAGGCAGAGTAAGCTAACCTTAAGGAGTCGGGGGAGCCCTCAACTTGAGAAATCTCTGTGCGTGACGTGAGTAGGAATCCTAGAGAAGATAGATCGATTGAGACTAACTACCGTTCTAAGATATCTGCAGCGAGCAGCTGAAACTAAGGTAAGCTCTGAATGAAGGCCCGAAACTAAGGTAAGCTCTGAATGAAGGCCCTAAGAGTTGATCGTGTCATGTGCAATGTCCATCAATGCTGGTTCATTAATGTCCATTGAATTAGACTCCTTCTCCCTTCCCTAATACGAAAAAGAACTGAAAGAGAAAACTAGAAACTCACTCTCGTATGGCTAGAGCCCTGGGCGGGTTATTTTCCCTGTTGTTCTGTTCCCGCCACGATAAAGACGCACGGAAGAGGTATGCCCTGTAGAGGATCCGTTGAGAGTGTGAGTTGAAGACCTGATTGATAGATATAACAGCGCTACCGCTATACATTAGTAGTTGCTTGGTGGCTTGAAATACAGGTAAGTGTTAGAGTTTGCTCCTAGCGCCTAACTCAATTTGGTCTTTCGCTTTTGCAGGATCTATAGAGATATTATGAGTCCTCCGTCCCGGATTCCCTCGCCTAGGACATCTGGGTTCACCGGTACTACCAAAGAGTCTCATGCTGACGTTACTGTGACTGATATATCTCCGACCACGAAGACCCCAGTCGTGCTTCTGGTTTCCATTCCATAGAAATATAGAGGACAACTTCTCGTGCTCTGCCATAAGAACTTGGAGTCCATATCAAGGTTAAGGTAAGGTAACGCTGTGATTCTTGCTCAAAAACGGACCGAACGCGTTCGAGTTATTGGCTCGTCCAAACCTGCTGCATTAATGAGTCGCTCATTCAACTGTGCCTCGGAGACAGGGTCGAGAAAGTGCCATGCATGGTTGCCCCCTGTGCTTTCTTCCCTTTATCTCGGTCCCACCCGGGCTCTTCTGTGGTAAGGAGAAAAAAGTAGACTTCTGAAACCTTCTGTGGTAAGGAGAAAAAAGTAGACTTCTGCAACGGGCTATGCCACCCATTACTTATGAGGGAAGTCGCATCCGTCCCATCGCAAGCACCTACAATGTAATGATCACATTTGTTAACCCTATTCATTTTGGTAGTTCAACGTACGGTCGCCCCTCCAACAAGAAAAGGTAGAAAAAAGGAAACTTCTCTTCCATTGGGATCGGAGAATTTATGTAGGAAATCAGGTTTGCAATTTCCAGAAACCACACGATTATATAGAAATAGGGAATACGCTGCGCCTAATATCATCCCAAGCGCTGCTAATGTGGCAACTAAGCTATTTCTTTGGAAAGCTCCTACTGAGATTGAGAATTCCCCGATAAAGCTGCTAGTGCCAGGTGAACTCATATTAGCCAAAGTGGAAGAGAGGGAAATGGTAGGGAGATTCGGCATGGTGCTCACTAAACCTCCATAATATCTAGCAAGTCGAGTCTTATGTCGGTCATATAGAACACCAACACATAGAAAAAGGGCTGGAGGAACCAGTCCATGACTTGACATCGGTAGAATGCTACCTCCAATTCCCTGTATGTTCGATAGAGCCAATTATTCCCCTTGAGTACTAAGATTACCCCCCGAACCGTACAAGAAAGTGAAAACCTATCATACGGCTTTCTAACTAAACGGATTTAGCTGGTCGTTCCGCTCTGTGGGATCGAGAGTTGTATAAGAGATCTCGTGTTGCGCGGCAGGGCCGCTAGTTTGACTGTTAGAACTTGTTAGAACCGCCAAGCTACTAATTTCTTCCAATTAGAAATGAGTCCTTTCCCAGCCAATTAGAAAAGAGTACTTCACCTGGGGAGCAAAGTGTTGAGTGAAGCATCTTTATCCCCGTGTGGCGGTTATAGAGTATAACATTGACGACCCATACCCAAACTCTATCTTCCTTATCAGTGAACCGGAACACTGTGCATAGGTACTATTCGGCGAGGACGAGACGACATGACATACTATGAGAACGTAAAGAAGTTCTGCCCTTATTCGGATCTACTATGGAAAGTGCCTGAAATCCAAGGTGACACACGAGCTCCCGTTCTGCGGCGTGGTGGCAGGACCACTAGTGGATTGGCTCTGGGTTTAGGTAGTGTGAAATCTTTAGGGTTCATTAAAAGAAATAGGCCCCTTCCCTTCTGCCAAGTTGATTAGAAGGCGCTTTCCGTTCGGAGGTACCTCGGAGCAAAGGGTTAGGAAGGTAGTATGGGCCCTCTGACTTCCAGCACAGTGTTGTGTGCGACTCCCGTGAAGCAAATGAAGGGAAGCTCGAAGGAAGAGCTTTCTCCGCTAGCGGCTTATGTAGTGGTCGGCATTCCTACGTGCTCCAACGGCCACTCACTTGAGATGAGATTAAGGAGCTGAAAGCCTTAGGAAAGAGTCGTGACGAAGGTAACTGGTGGTTTATTGATGGATTCCGTGGTAGTCTCTGCCTCCCGTAAACTAAATCAATATCAACAACATGTCGTGACGGCCGACAACTAACCTAAATATAATGAACTGGAATTATACCTACTATAGGCTCTAGTACTTGGTTGACTTCTAGCTTCTATGGTTAGTTGCCCTGTTGCTTTGGTTTAGTTTGAGTTTGTATTGTACGGAATTTCACACACGCCGCCGAGCAAGCCCTTCTTCCTTTGGCCTGGGAAAAGCTGCGAACTCTAGAAGCAAGGAAAGGAGCTTTTAAAGAAAAGAGGAAAGCAAGGGTCCGAAGGAGCTTTTAAAGAAAAGAGGAATTATTGAGGTATTTATCTGTCCCCCCGCCACGAAACTGACCCACGGCACACTGGCGCCCATTCGCTTCGCCCGTGGGAAGGCAAGTGAAGTGAAAGAGACCGCTGCGGAGTGGAGAAGCCGCGACACGAAGTACCTAACTGCTCTGTGGGCTGGATCTCGCTGGTGCCACCTAAATTGTAGGTAGGTTACGGATGTGTTACATTTGGAGTTGTCGTTCGTGCACCTGTCCCCAATAGAAGAATGAGTTATTCCTTCCACTGCTGATCATGGCCTTACCACTTGGTCCCCGCTGGCTATCGTGGGATTCGAGGAGCTAACGTTTGCGCTGCGCGTTCCCGCAGGACACATGTTAGCTGTAGGAAGTATGGTTACGAAAGTGACTTCGGTTTAGCCAGTTCAGGCTCAACTCCTCGCTTTATGTTAGCGGACCTACTGGTCGGGTCGTGGCAGAGCGATCTTTCTTTCAGTGTGGGACGATGCCGGGGAATGCTTAGAGGCGGCAGAGCAACACTCAGAAATTGGCCCTCCATGAGATGAGCCCAGTGCATTGGACCGATGGATAAGAGAAATGAGCTGGCCTGCGGCACTATACATACGATGTGGACTCCAGAAGTTAAGATACATATCGAATTATTGAAGATGGATCCATAATAGATAGATAGATTGTCTCATCAATGGATAGAAATGTGGGAAGAACCTTAGGATTGCCCTCTTTCTTCTCTATCGCAGCTGACTTAAGTGCAGAACCTTAGGATTGCCCTCTTTCTTCTCTATCGATTCCTACTCTTTCGATCTATCAGAACGGATCAGGCCATCTATCTATTAAGAGATTGAAAAATGAAGTGAATCTCGCTAGATTGAAAAATGAAGTGAATCTCTTCGTTCATTTCCGCCACAATAAGAAGGAAGCGAAGCTTGTTAATGAGCTAGAAGCGCTCGCTTCGCCGTGCCCAACTATTATTATTCCCTTGCCTTGCTTGTGGGAAAAAGGAAAGTCAACTGAAAGATGAGATTAATTAGGACTTTGTATAGCCGGTGCTGTTGCTGTATGCGCGTAGGGCCGTCCCCTCTTCCCGTCCTTTTTGGCACAGCCGGCTGTGTTATGCTGATGCCTCGAATCGACGCTTTAGTTGCGACATGCTATGTTTTCTCCCCTATTGCTAGTAGGTTGATGGGTCGCAAGCCCGGCACACATGTTTTGGTCTTGCTTGTGTGTCTATAAAAGAAAATAGGTGACCTAACGGCCGCCGCCCGACTAGACATACCAATAGTAACCAGATTCATATGGGCAACCGGGGAGTAGGCAATGATCTTCTTAAGATCGATCTGTCTTGAAGTGGTCGAGGGAGTATATATTATAGCAATAGCACTAGGAGTATAAATGAAAGGAGTGGAATAAAGTGTAGCTTCGGGAAACATGGGTATTGAAAATCTTAGAAATCCGTGGGTTCCCAATTTTAAAGGAATTCCTGCCAAGATTACGGATCCAGCCGTAGGTGCCTCTACATGGGCTTCGGGTAACCAAATATGAACTGGTACCATAGGAACTTTGACGGCGAAAGACGCGAAAGAAGCAATCCATAGAAGAATTTGGCGCCGCTCACTAAATGATGTGGTTAATAAGATAAGTAAATCTGTAGTTCCTGTTTGGAGAAGAATCAACGGAATAGCTAATAGCATAAAAACGGATCCAAGTAAAGTATATAGGAAAAAAAGATATGCTGCCTTGATCTTTCTTTGTCTCGAACCCCAGACACCTATAATAATAGTAGAGTAAGGGGTGGCCCCAAAGCGGAATTGACCTTACCGGGTTGGTCGAAGCTCCTGTGGGTAGCCAATCCCTTCTCAGAGAACCGTACGTGAGACTTCCGCATCATACGGCTCCGTCCCGAGCTTCCGTCTGAGGCCCTTGTCATTAGACCAAACTCTGTTATGCTTGTCTTTTCTGCCTTGACTCTAGAATCTTTTGCTTCTTTGGGTGATGGCGAACAATGCAGCTTGCAGAGTAGGAGATGCCTGCGCCCGAAAGAACCGCTCACTAGCTTGCCGGACTAGTTTTAGTGGGCCCGACCAGAAACCTAGCCTTTCGAAACCGCCAGTCTTCCAAATAAAGAAGAGAAATTGGCTTATGGGAAGACTTATTAAGTGCTGCTGCTTGTAGAGCACATGTAACGCACAGTAGAGTTGCTCACGCTGCGGATCTAGAAATCTATGGAGAGTTCCAACCAAGAAAGTGTGTACTGATTTAGAACCAATAAAGTGAGTACTGATTTAGGTTAAAGTAATTGCCTTATGGTTCCGACTGACTGCCTTTACGCAACAACTACTACTGTGATGTGAGCTGAGCGGTGAAATTGGTTTGATCTTTCTGGCCTCCACTTGTATAGAGATGCATGCACGCTCTTTAGTAGGATCTTCATCATGAGTTTAGTACAGCACCTTAGATTCTCGAACCCTCTGCCGAGCTCTACCCTGCCAGCATTATCTCTTTTTTTTGATGAAGTGGGCCAAAGAAATGTCTCCACCTGCTCTGCTGCCAACTGTATTTATTCGGAATTATACGGAACGGCTCCCCTCTGTATGTTTTAGCAACTTATCCTAAGGTATCCTCGCCAAGAGCTCCACGGACAGAGGAAGCAACCTGCCTGCTGTGGCGGGCGTGTTTCATAAGCAATAAGACCTGAACGATTATCCCTATCCTCGGTAGCTTACGAGTTTACGTCCATCCCTGGTCGGATACTGTTTCCTATCAAGATTGATTCTCCCTTGTAGCCGTTACCCGAATTCGCGCAAGTGTGTTTACACCCCCCTGACTTGACGAGGAATCCATTCTCGCGAACAAACACATCCCCTAAACACACCTAGGAGCACCCCTTCCTGCATATCCATACAAGACCCGAGTAGGCGGGTCGAGGTCCTACGAGTTACCAACTAAGTACCCGGAAATCCAAAAAGATGTGTGGTTCGGTGGTTCGACCAGAAATGCTATGCTTACGCACAAGACTACCCCTCTTCCCGAAAGCTTCGCGGGGACCTTTACCACTTTACGACGACGGAGGACCGCCCATAGAGGGTTTACTGCACAAGGCCCCTGCAGAGGAAAAGCTTTCTCCCAGCGAATAGAAGATGCTTAGCTCCGCACAACATAGGGATTAGCACACTTTCGGAAAGAACATAGAATAGTAGAGGATCCAGCATGCAGGACACGGCGATCATTAGAAATTCACGAATTAGAAATGATATAATATATTCTTTACCAAAATGTCTTATACTAGACCAACCCACTGAAATGCAAATAGGGATAAGTAATGTCGTCAATATCACGAAGAATAATGAAAGACCGTCTATACCAATATAATAATGGATGTTTTCATAAGGAAGCCATCGAAGCCTTTCCACAAATTGAGATTTGGCCGTAGAAGGATCGAATTGTATCCGAAGAACAGGGGGATACAAAAAAGTAATAAGAGAAGCGCACAGACCAATCAAGCGTATCGGTCGTATTCTTGAATTGGGAATCAAAAGAGGAGTTATGCTTCCTAGCACAGGACACAGAATAAGACCACTTAGATTTAGATCGGAATAACTGATATGTTCTAACATAGAGGAGAATCAAACATGAAAAAGAGTTGTTGACAACAGTAGAAAGATATAGCAGCTTAGAATGAAAAAACACACTATAGGGGTTTTTTGGATGGGAAAGTCAGCTGAAACTAAACACCGTTATGCTGAAATTGCTAAGAGGGTTAGGTTAACCTCTCGCCTAGTTAGATGTAAAGTAATCAGGCTACACTGCCCAGAATTAAGAAGTAGTGGGGCCCTGCCAAAGTATGCACGCACCTTCTTACTTGGAATATAGAATATCTTATTTGACTCTATAATAACTCTATTAATATCTATAATAACTCTATTAATATCTATAATAACTCTATTAATATCTTTCTATAATAACTCTATTAATATCTTATTTGACTCTATAATAACTCTATAAGATTTATCGACTCTATAATAACTCTATTCTATAAGATTTCTCTATTAGATTAGTAGAACTCTATAAGATTTATATAATATATTAAGCAATGTCCTGTTTTGTTGTTGAGCACCCATCTTAAGGCCCAATCGGCATCAGTAGTATCACGGAACCCTAAAGAGGACGATGACGGAAAAACTAAGGCTCGAGAAAAGCTTACTATATATCTAAGAATCCGATGAACAGCTTTAACTAAGAATCCTATAAACAGCGGAAAGGTGAACTAACCGAGGGCGCTGCTATGAAAGGCTTACTATCTATCTTTATGAAAGGCTTACTATCTATCTTTATTAGGAAGAGCCAAGGCAATATATGGGCGAGAGATCTAAAGAGAAACTCAACAGCGTCGGATCAGATAATGGTGAGCCATCAGTAATTAGGAGTTTAACGTTAAGCTCAAAGGGAGTGTCAACAGTCTTCTCATCCTGGAGTTTCGCTCTTTTGAGAAAGTCATTACCTTATTAGATCTGAGATACCAAATATCCACGAGGAGAATGTGCTACCTCCCAGACTAACTAACAAGAAAACACGCCGGCTTCATCCTTAAGAGCAAACGCATTCGTGGGAGAAGGAAGGTTTCTTTCGAAAGGAAAGGAAGCAGAACAAAGAGAAACTAATGCCAAAGTAAACAGAACAGAGCAAGCAACACCAAGGAATGAACACGCAAGAAAGAAAGTCACTAATGAGTTGAAAGAGCCAGATTCTGGGTAGGCATGGTAAGAAAGAGAATCCTCAGTTCTTCCCCGGCTTATGATCTTTATTAGGATTTCTCTAAGGTCTTCCCCGGCTTATGGTCTTTCTTCCTCAACTGCTCTTGAAACAACTTCTTTTCTTTTTCTTAATCCTTATCCTTCTCTTTTGCTTCTCAAACTACTACACTTTCTTTCCTTCTTAAATAAGTATATGGTTGATTCTCCTACTCGCTGATTGATTGGGAGTCTTCAAAGGGATAGTTAGCTTTAAGATCCAAGTCTACTGTTTCTTCTTTTTATACTGCCCCGGCCTCTCCTATGGCAATAAATACTGATTCAACCAGGGCAACTGTAAACTAATCAGGACTAGATCTCTCCCTCTTCTAAGGAAATACCATCTCATTTGGCCTGGCCTCTACTTCTTACGAAACTGCTTCCCTACTTGATACTGCCTATAGATACGATGAAACAAGGGGCTAAGCAACGGATAGACAAGACGACAAGAAGACAAGACGACAAGCTTAGTAGTAAGGTAGAAAACCACTTAAGCAGGTAAGAGATCTAGCGCATTAGATACATTAGATACTAGGGGAGCGGGTACAGGATAAGAAACATAAGTGAGATATAAAGCAGTTGGGTAACTCACTTCTATACATGGTGCCAAAGTAGAGGTGTTTCGGGAAGGTAAGGTTAATTAATTACTGGAGAAGAAAGGGCAGTTGACAAAACTAGAGAATTAGCCGAGGAGGCGAACACAGGTGTCGCTAAAGGGCCGCTAATGTTTTGACTGATCTTTCCCCAATACTGACGCTCTACAGACAAAGTCTAATAAAATCTATATAACTTGATTAAGGGCCAAGCAGACAAGTAGTAAGGAAACTCATAGTGTGGAATTCTTAGTTTTCATAGCCCTAGCTAGGTTGGTTCAGAGCATAAGTAGATTAGCCTCATTCAGTTATTAAAGATGAAAAGGTATCTCCTAGGCTAAAACAAGCAACTACTGTAGTATAACCTAGTAAGAAACCCTATCAGAATTGACCTGAATGCTTTACTTCCTAACTAAACTCTTAACAGTAAGGGCTATCCGAACTCTCCTCTTCAATGTCAACTCTGATTTCCCCTCTCAGTCAGGAGGAATTCACTAAAGAGAATCATGAGCCATAGGGGTTTAATGTAAGCAGTTAACATACCTCCTTCACTCCTGTACCAATACTATAGTCAATCCGGCTTCGGGGGTTGTGTCTTGGATTCTTGCTTGGTGGTTCAAGTCTTCTATTCTAGTCGTGTTCCGCCCCTGTGTTCTGTCCTAGTAGTTACCTTATACTGATATTCCTATGAAGTCTCATAACCTAGGGTATTAGTCTTAGAGCTAGAGCCCCTCGTACAAGAATTCAAGCTAGGAGCAGGAGGCTATAGAGCTAACAAGCAAGAGTGGAGTTAATGAGTAACAGATCGAGAATGTTCCTCTTTAGTAAGAATAAGTCCAATAAGCAAGGCTCGGGCTACTATAGTGAATTCTGGATTATGAAATTCCTTCTTCTGAGTTCGATTCTTCTGTTGATGTTGAATTCCTTTATAGTTACATTTTTTGGGGCAGTGTTCAATTCCCTACTCCTTCCCTAGAGATATAGCGTTGTTATCACTAGTTTGATTCTGGATTATATTTCTAAAGAACAAGTATTATAAGCAGTCGTTATAATTTGATAGACAGGAAAGGAAGGCGCTAACTAAGGCATGTAAGGCAGGGGCGTTGAACAAGTAAGGCTTTTGGACAACTCAAGACAATTCTTAGCTGCGACTCTATATCCTATTACTAAATTCTGTATTTACTACTCGGGAACAGTAGTTCAATTCCTCTGGGCATTCACCTATTCTTATATTACAGGGTTTAGTTCTTATCTCTCATTCCTCCTACCATTCCTTTACTACTTTCTTTCGTTCTTACTAAAACTATAAGTCTGACCACTACAACTATTGGTCTTCTACTGACCTAGATCAGACTCCTAGCCAGGGTGTTAGGAACAATATAGAGAATGCAAGCGGTGTGGGGGTTTCATAATTCTATAAGTGAGTTACAGACTGGGGGACAGGGGTGTAATACTGGCTTTGTGCATTAAAGAGCAAGACTTTTACTAAGGAGTGTCAGACTGAAAGTACTTTTCACAGCAAACTTATCCGATGCGGGTGTTAAGAAGCGAGATCTGGAGTTTTTGTTTACAAGCCAAGGCTTTAAGGCAGTAGCTTCAATCTAATCAGTCATAGTGAAATCCTTGTTATTGTTAGCTCAATTCCAAGTTTACAGTGAAAGCTACTAGGTATGTATAGGTCGCGTTTCCGTCTTTCTTTTTTGCATTTCATCCTTTCTTCCTGGGGTAATTCACTGACTTGCTTGTTCGATCCCCGGGTTCCAGTTTCTCCTTAAATGACTTATTCCTGTGTGAGAGTGTGAATCTACAACTTGTAAGTCGTTTTCAGTCTTGTTTACAGTGTTTTCATCCTTTTCTTATAGGTAGTAACTACATTCTTAGAAGCAGTAGCGCTAGCCTCTCTCTTCTATCAATGCCTCAGAGTTATGCCTGGATTCTTTGACTGGTTACCATAGGAGTAGTGGTAAGTAAACTATATGTATTATTACCAGAGTAGCGGTAAAGTAGTTGCTTGCTGTTAAGTGTTACAAGAGGGGCCCCATAACACTACTTGCTTGCCTTAATTGAAGCTAGCAACATGGAAGCTCTGACACAGTGAGCCCTTCCTTTTTCCCTATAGATGGTCAAGGTAGTAGCTTCAGTAACAGCTCTTGCACCCGGGAATAGGCAAGGAGTATGCCCACAGCGAATCGAACGTATATGTTATCTTCCAAATCCTAAAATGAGGTAAGAAGAGGGGAAAGCCCTATTAATATACTTACTGCTGCAAGTCCTTTCGTCGTCGCCCTCGCCAACCCTAGTGCAACTAAAAAGCAAGAATTGACCTCTATATAGCTAACCTAGTGCTGTTTCTCTAAAGTGAGAATTCCACTCCTCCTCGCCAACCCAGTGCTTTTAGATGAAAGTGAGAATTCCACTCTAAAGTAGGAAACTTGTACACAGAAGAATGACAGTAAAAAGGTTTGAATTGAAATTAGCCAGAAGTATAATAGAAGCAGAGCGGGTAAGAGGTATAATAGAAGCAGAGCGGGTAACTCACCAGAAGAGGGTAACTGCGCTCTCCACTCTTAAGTGTGAATTGAATGGAACTCCGCGTAGTAAGAAATAGAAGAATTCGGCAGGTCTGATAGATCTTAGTAACACTTATGTGCCCTTTCTAGCCGTGCCCCCTTCATTGAATAATAGAATGAACTTCACTACGCCCCCCAACGCCTCATTTTGTAATAGAAGAAGTCCGCTGGAAATAAAGAATGAACCTTGAAAGTCAGAGTAGAGGAATGAGGTTGGTTTCAGCTTTCAAGTAATAAGAACAGGTACGGTACGATATAGCGTATTAGGAGATATACTCTGAATATCAAGTCGTATACAAAGAATGGGTATTATATAGTGCATTAAGTATGAAGTAATAGAATTAGTAACTACCAAAGTCAGGGCTCTTTCTATCTCACCAACCCGACAAGCTAATACTAGCTCTCAAGTAAGAATGAAACGAACAAGTAGGAAAGGAATCAGGTAACTCCTGCACTGTAAGAAAGGAAGAAGGTGAACTCCTAGTGGTGCTCTTAACCAACTAGCTAGTAGTGCTCTCAACTACAAAGGCATCATTCCACTCAAAGCAAAGAATTCCACCATGCCTACCTAGTGCTCTGAACCTACCTAGTGCTATGTGCTCTTAAGAAGGAAAGGAAGCTATTTTGTCTATCTTTTCTCATGCTCCGGTTAAGGTAAAGCTACAACCAAATCAGAGGAGAGGCATGGCGTTGAAGAATGAGGTTACGGTGATTGATTGATTGGCAAACAAAGCAATAAGTTCAAAGGGTGTTGAGCCCGCTAAGTCAACAGTGTTAGGTTGAAAGCCCAGGTTATGTATGTACCCAGGGTTAATGTATGTTTTGGCACTAGCTCAATCCTTATTTGCGGCGGTATTGGTCTGCTAGTTCACAGTGCAATTCCATGTTTCCGGGTCCCGTCCTTTTGTACAGTTAGTTAAGTTTTAGTACCGAGCCCTATGCTTACTATCAGTGGGTTTACTCTTGTTATCGTTAGTTCAAGTCGTTGGGCGGTGCTCAATTATTCCCTGGCAGCAGTGGTTCTAGCTTGGAAACAAAGAAAGTGAGAATAGAATCAAGAAAGGACAGACTAATGTACAAGTTAGTAGCAATCAGAGACGGGAAAGTAAGCCCGATGAGTCAAATGCTGCTTTAAAGCAAGGTGAAATGGAAAGTGAGAATGAAACTAAAGCGAATAATACTGGTAGCGGAGTGTTGTTCACAGGAAAGTAATACTCTAATACGGGAAAGACATACAAATATACAGTAGCTCACCATCTAAAGCAGCCCTTGTCTCCAGTTAAGGTATCGTTGGCATTGGTAGCAGCCACCAAGGCACGGATAGACAAGTAACTATGTTACGCGTCAGCGAGCTAAAAGAGCGGCAGTCCCTTCCCCAGTTGGTGCAATCAGAGAGCCATAACAGTATTAGTTTACAGAGCCAGAGAAGAGGTCTAGTAGAAAGAATATAGATCAGTCCCTCACTCGCTAACGCACAACTGACTACGTTGCTTGTTGGCTTTTCAGCAGAAGAAACTAGTTCAGGATCGGAGTGGGAATGGTAAGAAAGATAATCCCCAGTGCCAGTACTAAGGGAAGAAAGAGAACCGTAGTGCTAGTCTAGGAAAGTAGCTAGGGTATCAATTGAGCTAGTATGGGTATGCAGCCTAGAGAGTTAGAATCAAACCGGTGAATCCCGGACTCGCTACCGCTACACATTAGTAGTGTATTGGCGGACTTGCTTATAGCTCTTACTGGGCGGACTTGCTTATAGCTCTTACTGTATACATATACACTTTGTTGAGCTCTAGTTGTTTAACCTATGTTTAACTCCTATTATGGGAAATCCTTCAAAAAGGCCCGAAGCAACATTCAAATCGGCAGTTGATCCTCAGTCAACAACTTTCCCCCAGAACTTATTCTGAAAACAGGATCGGTAGGTGCGAGGAAAGTTTACTCAAGCTCTAAAATACTGGACTAGCTCATAGCTCATTAGTATATATTCATTTGTTCCGGACTCTCTATGCCTTCGGGTTCGAGGGTTGGTTGTAAGTTAGGAATACATCTAGCTTCTGAACAGATAAGTTAACAAGTAAGCTTCCGAACAGAGGTAGAGTAGCCCCGGAAAGTATGGTTCTTGCCCCTGAAAGTAGTCATCCAAGTAGTAGTCCTGGTCCAAGTAGTAGTCCCGTTTCATGAGTATTCGTAGCCAGAGGAGAGGTTAAGTGAAGGCTTTGATGCGGTAAGAGAATCCACAGTTCCAGTTATCAAGTAAGCTTCGGGTGTGAGTGAAAAGAGACTAGCCCTTATAATAAGTTGGGCAATAACAAGTGCTAAAAAGGGGAAGGGGGTAGTTGACAGAGGTATCGAAGCCAGAGAGGAGGAGTTGAATTCAATACAGGCACCCGGTAGTTCATTACTTGCTTGTGTGGATAGTTGTTGAAGTCTGTTACTAGGCTAGAGGCTAGGGTAGGTACGAAATACGGATGGTTTACTTACTTGCTTGTTAGGCTAGGCTTGTTTACTTACGGGTGCTTCTATTCTAAAGTCGGGGCAGAGTCCTGTGTGCGTGTTGCGCTTGGATTTGAGTGTAACTCCCTTTTGGACTATCCTGAGTTCTTAGTATAGCGTCGGAGTAGAAGAATGGAGTCTATATGTATTAGTAGGAGTGCTGGCAACCTTGCAACTAGAACAATCCTCTGGCTCTACTTTCTTTCCCACTTCTAATGTTTTTCATGAGATTTCCCATAGGAGGAGAAAAGAGCAATAACTGTATTTGTTGACAGCTGGGTAGGCCAGGGAAGCTGTTAAGGAGGTAGGCTTTGTAGTGCTGTTAAGGAGGTAGGCGAGGTAAGCTATTCCAGTATGGTTCTTGCCCCAACAGGTAGTCGAGTAGTTTCATCAGTAGTTGTAGGAAGACCGGTCCCTTATTCTGATTCGAGGGATAGTGGAATTCTGTATTTGTTGTATTAGTTTCCCTTAGATGAAGTCGGTATAGCTCTTTCAAGAAGTATTTGTAGCCAGAGTAGAGGCAAGCAGACAACTAGTGGAATGATTTGGTCAGCGAGCCCAGAAGCTATAAGTAAAGAGTTTAGCCTATTGGACTGGGTCCCGTTGTGCCTATCAAATAAATCTATTGGGGGTCGGGTAGGCTTGTGTCATTCCAATACAAGAGGAGTAGTTTCATAAGTTGTAGTAGCAAGAGTAAGTAGTAGTTCTGGGTGGGTGCACCTCCGACTCTTCTCCTGCCCGTAGTCAACTAATATGAAACAATAAATACAGAATGAAGGAGCAGCTAAAGGTATGAGTTCGGGTCGATGTTGAAATGAGGATTTGCCCATAGGCTCCGTTTCACCTATCCTTTCTTCGGGCGGCAGGAGCTCTACCTGTTCGAGGTTAAGTTTCATCAGAGGTGTAGTTCCGTGGTTAAGTTCTGGTTCTTGTAGTTCTCAAGTCTGGCGTAGTAATCCAGTTCGAGGTTCAGTGGAAAGTGGAGTTCTTGTGCTCGTTAAGTCATGTAGTCCTGTTGCATCAGTAGCTACGGCAGCCAATGAGATATAGGATCCGAGGTTGACTTACTTTGTGTTTACTGACTTTGTGGGGAGAGTTGCTATAGTTGAATGAGTTGTCGATGTAGTCCTGTTTTCGGGAGATAGAGAAGATACTTTGCCCGGAAAGGAGGGATTGTAAGGGTGTTGCAAGACAAGATCAGAGGCTAGATCCAGAGTAGGAATCAGAGGTGAGGTAGCTGAAACCAGCAAGAGAACTAGAAAGCTCCAGCGGGAATAGAAGTTTTCTCAGAAGCAGGAAGTTACGGCTTAGAAGCGGGTAATTCACAATTCCATTCCTCAGTATATGCTTGCCCTGTTCGTAAACTCTAAAGTCGTAATTTCATTGTTTATAAGGAAAGAATTCTTTTAGTGCAGAGGTTATACTAAGTTCAATAGAGTATTTGCTTCTTTCATGGCGTTAGTCCGAATCTACTCAAGAATCAGAGGTGTAAGTGGAGTTGTCCAGTTATGGTTCTAGTTTCATCAGTTCTATTATCTCTTATATATAAGATAGAAGATAAGTTGTCATGTTCTTCTCCCTGCTCAAAGAAATAATTTCAGTAGGAATGTTCCTCTACAGTGTGTGTACAGTGGAAATTGAAGTTGTTCCCCATTTTGTTTATCTTGTTGAGGTGTTATCGACCCCTTCAGAGCAGACAGAGGTGTTATCGACTATTCCTTCAGTAGCAGGCAGAGGTGTTTAAGGAGTATAAGCCATAGGAGAGAGATTAGTTGTTGTTCTTATACAGATCTCTGGAAGAGGGTACCGATCTAGTGCATTATCCAAGAGGTATCCCCTGTGTCAGTAGTAGTGGCTGGGCTGAGTTTCTTTTGCAGGATCATTAGCTGAATAAAGATCTTGATCCGGGGATCCTCAGTGGGAGTAGGATGCAGAGACTATTGTCGACTTAACTCTCACTTATGATTCTAGAGTTGACTTTCCCTTAGCTACATTATCTAGGTATACCTAGCAACATTGCTTCCAAGACTATAGCTACTAAGAAACATATGACCAATTCTACACAATAGGTAAGGCAAGTTCTAATTGAACAAAGAAAAAGTTAAGAGCGGAGCAAGAGGGTAAAGATGTTAGGATCAAATTCATTCTCAGGAAAGTTGATGAGTTTAATAAGGATTTCCCATAAAACATAAGAAGTTATTAAATAGTGCATTTGTAGTGTATACCTTCCCCCTCTTCTGTGATAGAACCTGTCCTGTCCGATAAACTTGTAGTAGTCCTGTGGAATCAGTAGTTGTTAGTTTACAGAGCCAGAGGTCTTATATAGGAATATCGGAGATGAGCCAGAGAAGAATTAAGGTCTAGTTGACAGCAGCAATCGGTTCTTGTTTGTCGAGTTTGAGTAGAATTCTTTGTTGACTTCAGATCCACTGGTGCCTAGTATGGGGTAGTTCGAGGTAAAGTAGGCCAAGCAACGAATAGACAAGTCACTACTAGACAAACAACTACTAATGACCGCCAAGGAACTGCTAATGTTCCGCGGTAGGAGCCTGTGTTAAACGGTAGCGAGTTAGGGGCCCTAGTAGTTTGATTCTGAGTTTAGTTAGCTCCCCAGTGGCATCCATGTTAGTTGGCGAAAGAAAGGAAGCTAAGGTAGAGTCGCAGTTGCTTGTCGGCAGCAAATAGTAGCGAGTCCTGTCTTTTGAGCCCTGAGTGAACCTTATTAATAGCTAAAGTGATTTGTTAGCTTAAGGAAACGAGTCTCTCAATTAATAGTAAGGGCCCTGCTTCAGGTGAGAGATTGGCTGTTTCATCCGGTCTTCTATCTATTATATAAAGATATAAAGGGAAAGCCCTTCATTTAGTGGAGGCCAAGTAACTAAAAAGGAGTTAACCTTTCTTTTATGCCTGGTAAGTAAACTCTTATCTTACTCGACTTTCTTTCCTTCCCGCTTCAGATCCAATCCAGATAAAGCTTATTCGGGAGCTCCCAAAGCTTCTTCTCCAGCAGGAATTGAAACCCCGTTAGCGCCTGCACCCTCAATCGACCCCAACTCCACTCTTGTTCTTGTTAGGACAGTTAAGTCACTGAACCCTCAAGATTATAGGAATAAATGCACTATCCAGTCAGAATGAAAGTGAGCCAGAGGTATATGAGATAGAGATTGGGGGGGACAATTAAGAGATTGGTAACCAACGAGCACTTACTCCGCAGGGGAAACTGTAACTCATGAAGGAGCAGCTATAAGGAGAAGAGTCAGAAGAGACCAGGCAGACAGGTTATAAGTGGGTAGTCAGCTAAAAGCACTAGGTAGGCGAGAGGGAGAGTTAGTTCGGGTCGGGCAAGAAAGTTCATTACTTGTTCTGTTTGTTGAAGCGCATATAGCGCCTCTGTTTTAGGGTCAAGAGAAAAGATCCCGTTAGTAAAGAGAAAAGATCCCGTTCGAGGAAGAGTTTCATGAAAGTAGTCAGAGGCGGGAATCAGACTTATAACAAGGTTCGGTGCTTTAGTGGTGAGTGACTTCTTGATAATAAGAATAGAGTTTACCGGTACCGGGTAGTTATAGACTTACTGTTGCTGTTGTTTCTTATGATTGAAATAGTAGCAGAAAGAGAATCCAAAGTGGAAAGATCATCAGCCGGGGGTTAAGAAGAGATTGAGGTTCAGTCGTCAGCAGAAGAATTGATAGTTAAGGCTTTAACCGCGGAGTTGGGGCAATCATCTAGTAGCAACAGTAGGAGTGATTGCAGAAGTGCTCGTTAAGTCATGCATGGAGTCCTGTTGCATCTAAAGTAGGAGTCCTGTAGAATCAGTAGCTGCCAATGAGGTAATATAACTAAGTAGTAAAATAAGTACTTAACCTAAGTAGTAACAGAATGCAACTACTGTTGACAGCCCAGTAGTAGGAGTCCAATGGAAGCAGTGCCCAGCCGGAAGGGGGGAGATAATCTTTAGTTGAAACAGAAGCAAGAGCGGGTACGAGTAAGCTTGAGTTGAGGTAGGCAGACAATATAAGAATGGACTGGACCTGGACTTTACACCGTAAGAATAGCCGAAAACAGGACTTGGTAATGAGAAAAGAGGAGCGGCCCTGTTAGGAGTGAAATCAAATACCTTAGTTCAAAGAGGCAGTGCAGTATAGAAGTAGGGTCGGGTGCAACTACTGTTCTGGTTCTTAAGTCTGGTGAGTAGAGGTCGGGAAGCTGCAGAGTCAAGTACTTGCTTTGAAGCTAGGGCCAAGCAACTGGACAAGGAACGGGCCAAGGAACTACTAATGTTCCGACCAAGCAACGTCCTCCCGCTTATATAATGAAACAAACTACTCCACTCGGTGTTGGCTGTCACTTAATCTTTCTCGTTGTTTAACCTATATGAACCAGAGCTTTTGAAACACTGCCTCTACTGCCTCTGATCCTGATTGCCCCATTTCTATTCAATACAATACGCCCCGTAAAACTCCCTGGATGCCAGCCCATTCATACTAATTTATGAGTATTAATTCCACGGAACTTGACTTTAATGCTTTTGGCGACCACTACGCTGTAGATGAAAAGTCAGGGTAAGCGGGAAAGAAAGCGCGCACAGGGTCCAGGGCATCATCTAGTCATTTCTATTAGTAATCAGCGGAATCAAGATCTTGATCAGGATCTTATTTCAGTGAAAAAGTAAGCTAATGCGGATTCGTCTCTTTCTTATAGCTTTTATCGTCGGCCCTTACTTTGACTTACGCTTTAGGAGCTCACCTTTGAATTTCATTGAATCTTTTCTTTTCTGGGCGAGGTCAATCCAATCACCTTCCGCTACTGAAACTGATCTAACTGGCTGTCTTTTCGCTTTAATCACTCGTATCGGGACCTAAAATCCAAGAGTAAGCTAATGCACCCGGTCAAAAGCCCTTTACTCTACTCCCTTGCCTTAACAGAAACCTTTGTATGCCATGCCCCCTTGCTTGACAGATCTATTTATATCCTTATTCCTCACCTGGCACTGTTCCTTACTCTACCAAAACAAGGTGGTTTCGAGAGCTGGATAAGAATATCTTACTGGGGCAAGGAAGCAAGGTTAAGCGGAGAATTGCCGGATTCTGATTACTCTAAAGGGACGGGAGTTGACAATGAATAGGGCCTATACCTATAAAGAATTCAATTATAACATACAAAGGGTGCGGCGCATAAGGCTCTTGCCCGACCCCTCAACTCATAAGTGAGAATTGCACTTACCCCCGGGGAAACTGAATCCGTAGTGGAATACAGATCCTTAGCTGGATGGATAAGAGGCAAAAGCTATATCCTGAGTAGGAACCATATCTGATGCTAGAAGCTCCGTTTTCGAGTAAGGATAAAGGAGTTCTGGTGTTGGCGCAAGTACAAATACAGGTGTTTCAATTCAATAAACAGGATCTGAAGTGTTACCAACGAAGTAAGTCACAACATATTCTATATTCTTTGATTTGTCAGTTCAATTCCATTATAACTTTGCGAAGGTTAGTTTACAACCCGTAGACAAAGTACGTTTTGAAGCAAAGCTCTTAGGTTCCTCTATTACTTCTTTCTATAATTGGAGAGCTAGAACACTAAATGAGAAATTCCATCATGTTGCACAAGCAGTTCACAACAAGCAATCTGATAGACTAACATGTGCTCGATAATCAATTGATTTATTGGTTGACTGGCCCTACTGCTCGAAGTACTGATTGGAAACCTCTTGTTAATGCGCGAAGGAGTGTACTGTTACTGACACCTAGATACTCAACGTGGAATCATCAAATCTTTCTTGTTTATTTCGGGCCTATTTCAGTTGAAGACTGGTCCAGACTTATTAATTGTTGCGATAGCAGTAGCAAGTAAATCACCCCTCTAAACTTCACTTCTAGCTTCTAAACTGACTCCCGAAACAG
Organism: Musa acuminata AAA Group; assembly: GCF_036884655.1. Taxonomy (NCBI): domain Eukaryota; kingdom Viridiplantae; phylum Streptophyta; class Magnoliopsida; order Zingiberales; family Musaceae; genus Musa; species Musa acuminata. Next base: position 23,611 of record NW_027020849.1, read on the forward strand.
GACTAGTTGGGCCTGATCCATATCCTTATGCTTATCCTGTTTTAAATCCTGTTGCCAATGCCATTAACTTCAGGGCAGAACCCATCTCCTCTCCACTAGTTCTTGCCCCAACATTAGCTTCATCTTTCGATCGACGAACAGAACAAGTATGAAGTAAAGATACGCTTGCTGCTGATTAAGTCCAGGGCAAAGCTACTACTAGACAAGAATTGACCTGCTACAACTCAAATGTACGGTTAAAGAGATTCAAAAGTCAGTTTCAGAGTTCAGAGTGGCAGGCTAACTTACGGGAGTAACGGAATTCAAGCAAGGGCATCAAGTGGATAAGTAAGAAGTCAAGGCAGGCATGTCCGTTTTATAGCTAGTAAAGGTAGACTAAGAAAAGGGGAGGGCAGCCTTAGGTCCGGTAGTGACAGTTATTAGAAGCACCGGTCTATTTCTTTATTATAAGAAAGTAACATGGATAATAAGAATGAGATGGAGGAATAGCAGTTTCAAGGTAAGGATCCGGACCAGTGGTTATAGCCCCTAGAAAAGCACTAGGATTATAGAAGGATTAGACTCCACTCAAACAGGCAATTCTGCAGTTGATCATCTAGCTTCTGCGCTAAGATCTTTTCCTCCAATGTAAAGTGAACTTGAATCTAGATAAGAGCAACACTATATAACTATGTCACAAGATACCTATGATTCTATTTGTGTGCTTGAGAAGGCAAGGCCATAATAATCAGAATCTCGGTTGAGTTTAGAAAGTGGAGTTTAGTATCCCGGTATTGTTGCAAGCAGAAAGTCCACTATAGAATCCAAAATATCCTTACCCATTTCTATATCAGGTGCTCAAGCCAACTACTTTCAATCGAGGGTTGCCCCATAAGCATATTCCCCTTCTTCAGTAGAGTTGAGAAATGAACAGTGCCAGCAACCGCATATGTACTTGTGGAGTCTCTTTCTGTTCGAGTGAAGTATTTAGTTGAAAGGTAATAAACATAATCATTAGAGTTCCCCGCTACGATAGGTATGTTCTTGTTCCACGCGCCCCCTATGATATGATTAAGGTAACTAACAGTGAGTGCTCTTTCTCTCAATACAGAATTAAGCAAATGTAAGTTATCTAATTCACTACTTAACGCAACACTGCATTTCGAATTCCAAATGGGGAGTTATCGAACCGGGCCAGCCGCTCAATAGACGAAATCCTTTGTTGACAAGGCGCAAGTAAATGATTTGTTGACTGATAATCCACTGTAGAGTTTCTAATTCGAGTTGATCCGCGATGCAAAAAGGTGCTGAAGTGAAAAGCCGCTAGCTTGTTTACTTGGCTTGCTTTACCTTTGTGTTAGAGCTTCCGCAATAGGCTTTCTTTCCCTTAGCCTGATTGCCTTTAGCCCAAGTTGTCTTATAGAGAAAAGCAGAGAAAATCCATTCCATCTTTAGAGTAGTTGTCGTGCAGTGCAGATGAAATAGTTCTTTTCTTGTGCAGGCAGGATGAAATGAAACAAGGCGTTCTGTAACAGTTCAGTCAAATGTTGCAATGCGAGAGATAGGAACTGCTTGATCCAATTCCTCGGGACTCGGCGCTAGAGATAGATTAAATGATGACTTTCGAGGTTAGGAGTATTGAGAAGAAACAGTATCTGGGATCAGGAGTAGGAAATAGATAAGTTGTTGTTCGAGCAAAGGAGACAAGAGAAGAATCCGTTAGAGTTTTGTCTCCGAGATAATATGCTTGAGAAAGTCAGTAAGCAGTACCAAAGGAAGCAGCAAGTAGAAAGTCGAATTCCGTTATTGGTGTTAGTGCTTCTGCTTCAGTTATTGCCTCTAAGTAAGGAGAGGAGTGAGTTCAGTCTGGGAATTAGCCACTTTTCACTCCAAATAGGCCCTAAACCTGTACTTTGGCTCGTAGCAGACTTCAATACCCTTTATGTCGTCAGTCAAATTCCATTGGGTAGCACCGTTAGCTTACTTGATGAACAGTGGGTGCCTTAGAAAGGGAGAGTCAATTCCATAAATGAGTTTCGAAACCAATGCAAGTGTTGTTTACCTTAGTTATAGTTATTTGAGTAAGGAAGTTGGTTCCTAATATTCTATTGGTGGAAAGAGAGATGATTTGAAACAAGTCGTTACGCTAACACTGTCTGTTTAGGACTCTGAATAAGCCTTTGTTGAATGAAGGGGCATAGTCAGAAGCCAAGGCATCTAATTTCTGAATAATTTCATATCTAGAGTGAAGGGTTGAATAATTTCATATATCCTAGAGTATAGGGTTCGGCTGTCGATATTCTTTGATTCTATTTATTCTGTGGGTGAGTCAATCCTCCATTGAAGGGTTTCATTCGTTTCGGAGTTGAAAGGGGTGAGTCATATATATCATACTGTGTGTGCTATGGTTAGTTCAGATATACCATACTGTGTGTACTATCCAGATTCCATTCAACAAGCGCAAGTGCGCAAGAACAAATAAGATCAGGTACGTACTGTTAAGGGTCTAGTCTATGTTAGCAAGAACAAATAAGATCGGGTACTGTCAAGGGGGTCTATGTTAGTAATGCGGTAGGGCTGCTCTCCAAACTTAGAGAATGGGCCTAATTGTACCGGTGTAGCTCGCTGTAGCTCAAACAAAGTCGTTTCATTTCCTTAGAGTTCCATTTCTTTCTGACCGCTCGCTCTGTCGGCCATGTTTCACATAGGTGCTTTAAGAATCGAATATCAGTTGGATTTCCGCCTCTGGTTTGTACCGTTGCTTGTTCCCCGCACTCAACAAACAAAACACAGAAGAAAGACTAAGTGCTAACTAACAGAGTTACTAAGAGCTAACGTGAGCTTATTATAGTTTCCTTAAGTAAGTTTACGACAGTTTATCCACTACAAGGTCAAGCACGAAAAGGGGAAAGGAATAGAAGATAGGCGCTAAAGTCATAAGTCAGTTTAGGAGTTAGGTACTAGATTAATTATACCTTTTTCATTACACCTTAATCCATTTAGGAGTTAGGTACTAGATTCATCATACTTTAGAATCCATATATATTTCTAGGACAGAGGCATAGGCAATCGGTAGTGTAGTAACTGCTTGAAGGTTATGAGGCGCAGGGTCAATGGACAACGGTGAAGATTGGGACTCCTAATAGCTTGCTTGGAACTCCCCCTCTGAAGAGCAATCGGCACGTTTCGTTTCGCTTTTCTGGAACTTTACTACTCTGTGGGCTCCGGCTTTCTAGTGATCGTTTCAATGTCCCTCTTTCTCACAGCTTTCTTTTTCTCCAGCGTCATCATCTTATTTATTCCGTACCCTATCAGTAAGCATCTAATTCCGTACCCTATCAGTAAGCATCTGACTCTTTCCGTATCCTAGAAGTATAGCTCAAAATCCCCCTTCCTCTTTTCTAGTAAGACTACCTTTTTCGAGTCATACATAAATAACGGACTATAAAGAGAAAGTCTAGCCTTTTTTAGCTGCCCTCACTCTAACAAGTGAGTAAGTGACTGGTCGTTTGTTTAGGGGTGAAGTTACTGCTCTGCTTCGCTGGGTATGAAGTCCTTGCTTTTCCTCATATTGTATTAGTGAGTTACACAAAGCAGCAAGTCTCTACCTTGGCCTTGGAAATGGTATGAATTTAGAGCGCTCCACCTTTCCTGGGCCGCCGGTCCAAGAATTCTAATGTTATAGGGTTTGGTATAATCCGTAAAATGGGTCAAGCTAGTGGTACGCCCTTTATGGTTTGCGATGAGACCTTACTGGCTACTCCACTTTACTTGAGACCTTCCTTACTTTACTTGAGACCTTCCTTACTTGAGATTAGACTTGAGACGAGCCTATATTGTAGGGCTACTGCTTGAGATTAGACTTGAGACAAGCCTATATTGTAGGGCTACTGCTTTACCTTCGAGCAGATTAGATGAAATGAAAGGGCCAAGCAACGACTAACTATCAGAAGAACCCTAGCAATAAAGAGGAACTACCCGCCTAACAACACATCGAAAATGTCCACATAGAATAGAAAAAGTGACTCTATGACTTAAGCTTTAATGCCTTATTCCTTTTTCTTATCTTACTTATTAATGATTGTAGCCCGAGCCTTACTATACTTTATGGAATTCTTTTAATACAGCTTATGATCGTTACTTGCTAGATTGAGTATACCTATTATTCTCTTTGTGTTCGGAGTCTTACCTTCCTCTCACTTTACTTACCTAGAACCTTGCTCGTTAGACCCAACCTGCTACTCATTCCTTGAACCCGCTCTCGAACTCTGACTACTCGGACAGCACATATGGATTTGTATCTCCCTATACTCCATAAAGCCTTACTTGCTCATTTAAAACAAACACTACTGCTTTTCTTTCTTGAAACTCAAAAGGGATCTTTGCTTTGAAGCTGGCACTGCTACTTATTAGAATTGAAACACTATCTAACAAGCTATAACTAATGCTTATAATACTTCAACAGGCAAATAGTAATGAAACTCACAACAGGGAATCGAACTACTATTCTCAGAATTGAAACACTACCTTCTAAGCTTGACTCCCATAATAAGGGTCGATGTAATTGAGCCGCTACTTAATAAGCTTGACTATCAGAATAAGGAAGCCCACGACGAAGACTATCCGAATTGAACTCGATATCCCCTATTCTTAGTATGGAGCTCCTTGCTCTCATTCTGAAAACGGACTACTATGAGTCTTATACCGGGTTCATAGGCTTCTACCGATAAGCACAATTGCGTATCCGTGCGCCACTAGCCATTCTTTTACTACTCAATTCCCGAACACAGGACTAAGACCAAACCGCCGTACTCCTCTCTGCTAACTTCATGAGGATTCTGCTTCTCCGAACTTCACTTCTTCTTATCCCGATCCTGCTGATGACCTGAACTATACCTTCTTTGCTACTTACTTACGAACTTAAGCATCTGATCTCGTCGTAAAGACAGATTCCACTTCAACAAGGTATTCAATTAGAACCAGGGGGTGGGTAAAATGCTTTCTTTTCTGTTTCAGAACTATGATATGGACTTTACCTCTATTACATTACTTCTCTATGAACTATATTATATTTACCACTAGATTCTATTTACCTTTACCTCTACCGGTGTACAGAATACTAGTCTCTCTCTTTGGTTACTCAAAACTTCTATTTAAGGGTATAGTTGTAGTCCAATGGAAGCTGTGCCAAGCCGGAAGGGGGGAGAGAATCCTTATAATACTGATTTCACTTTACTACTGGAGAACTACTTGCTGCTGACTTAACTGCTGAAGAAAAGAGGGCTTCTTTCCAAGAGTCAACTCAATTATTAAAGGAAGGAGTGCTGGGGGCAGTAAAGTAAGTCAACTCTATAAATTAGACTGCCTTTGAAGCGAGGTGTCCTGTCGCACCCCCATAAGAATTGAGCTCTATCTTGTCAACAACAAATAAGTAACAGAATGGACCTCTCCTCTCTCTATCTTGCCAACCCACATTCTGCAGACCGTTTAGACCACATGAAGTAGGCACATCGGGTGGAGCAGCTAAGGGGAAAGTTTCAATAACTTCTCGCTACTGAAGTAGACCGTGCAAAGGTAAGACCTATGTTCAAGGTTGTTAACGCTTATGAGTTCGTGCAGCTCGACAAGCAAAGGAAAGCCAAGAACGTATCTCTATGAAGCATAAGATCGGATTACTGCTGACTGACTTGATACTGTTTCTTCTTAGCTTCCTTCTACAAAAAGCTTGAACCCGAACTCTCTGCTTGAGCTTGCTGTACGACGAAAACAGAAGAAGTTATGACTAATAAATAAATAGTAGCGCTACGGCATCAAAGCAATTAATGGATTATGACCTCGATACCGCCTCTGATCTCGCAAACTCCCTGACTTTTGATTATTCCTCGAACTCGTATTAACTTGAAGAACTGCCTTGCAACAAAGAATGGAATCGAAACCATACTCTCTACCCTTGTAAAACTCCTCAGGTAAATTAGATCACTACTTTACGCACCCATGTAAATGACTCCTTCCCTTTTAGCCCGGCATTATAGTCATTTTCATCTAACGCACAACCTCAAAGCTCACGCTCTACTTAATGGAATTCCTAAACTATGGCAAACAAACGAAACTCACCGGACTAACGCACCCAAGAAGTAAGCTAAGGCTTAAGACAGGAATGAACCTAAGCTTGTTTCATGAATGGAACTTTGCCCTGACTTTAGCACTGTGGAGAATCCTTCTTTTTATTCCTCTCAAGCATCAGATCTTGGCATAGAACTTCCTAAGCCGAAAACTGGACTTGGGCATATGAGTTTCATTCTGATCTAACTACTAGTGAAATCCCGAACTTAGAGCTACAGCACCACCAACACAAACACAGGAATTGTCATAAGTAAGTTCAGCATCAAAGTAAGCATCACCTACGAAAGAAGCCAGAACTCACAGCTCAACTGGGGGAATAAAACCACAACTTATTAGAGTAGAACCTGGGCAAACAGGCTAGAGCTACCACTAATCGGAATAGAAATGCTAATACCGAACTCAAAAAAGAAAAAGAGAGACTGTAACCACTGCTTCTAATAGTGGAACTTGGAGCTGGGTATCTTACTAAGTTGGATTCTACTACCTATGCTCCTACTACTGAGTTATATTCCCTGAGACATCTACTCATTCTTATACTGCTGAGTTCAATCCCTAGTTGTTCCTTGCATTCCGTAGTCCTTCTTTCTTTGACTTTTTACTCTTAGCCTTGGATAACTTCTCCTTACTTCTGACTCTTAGCCCTAGATAACTTACCCTTACTTCTTAGTGAAATTAGAACTACTACCAATGTCAGCCTTAGAGCTCGTATAAAACACATAGGTTGCCACCGGACAGGTGTCCTTACTTGCTTTGATTCTGACTACAACAACTATACTATACTATCTATTGGTCCGCCCTGGCTTACTTGAATCTAGTATTTCACTTGTCCACTCTTACGTTCCTTACTTGAGTTCTTTATCTCCGGGGCGATATCTCCAACTTACCCTAACAGTTTACATTCTTTAGCTCACCTTGGATTCTTCTACTGTTGTTAGTGCTCTGTAGTTCGCCTCTACTCTCAAACTCTCTCTTTGCTTTCAATCCGATATACCCTATCTCGCAGCCTGCCCACATTACCTTTCTCAGGCTACTGATCCTGCTTTTCATGCTACAACTTCAGATTCGGATCCGGACTTTGACTCTTTGACTTGTACCTGCCGTTCCTTACTCGCCAGTAGTCAAATCTTGAATCAATGACTTAGTTCATGATCGCGCAGAGAATAAAGCCTTATTGCCCCCCGTGACATGCCAAGCTTACTTCATTAGCTTCTATGATAAAACACATAGTAATATTGTGACAAAGGAATAATTATGGTAAGTTAACTGAATCAGAAAGCAGAGAAGTAGTGACAGATACAAATACATACAGATATGAGATCGGGAAAGTATACCGGATAGAATGCTGGAGAAGAATCCAAATGACTAGTGGGGTTGGTCCCATTCTATCGGTGATATTTGGTTTCATTTCCGCCTTGCTTTTGCTTCAGTAGTTTCTTATTTACTATAAGATAAAGTATGTCTGGGCACTAATATAGGTTGAAATCAGGTCAAGTCAAAATCAAAGACAGTAGCGACAGGCTTGTTTGGTGGGTCCAGATCATCAGTAGTGCTATTTTGATAGCTAGTAAAGATAGGCTTTGATCCAGGAGAGGAAGAATCGAAGTAAGACTGGGTTTGCTAAGTATCATCAGTGTTTTGTAGTGTTGTTGGTTTCATCAGTAGTAGGCTTGAAGCACCTTGTTCCAAGTGAAAGTATCGTTAGTGGTCGTTTGATTCCTATTTCTTGGTTAAAGCCTAAGTTCCGAGTTCCAATCTGTATATTCCCCGTTCGATCCACCAATCCACTACTAGGAAAGCGCAGAAGGCAGGCAATCAACTACTAGATAGTTGGGAGTTAGGTAGAAAGCGTTGTATCCTGTTTCAAGTCCAGATATCAGAGTGACCGTTTGATTCCATATATTGTATTCCTTAGTTTTATACCTTCCGGACAGACAGTTAGCCTCTTTACTACTCCTGTTCCTGTTCTGTAGTTTTCCACCTTCCGTAGAGTCCTGTTTTAAAGGGGCAGAATATCTGACTGTTTAAGTGCTAAGTCCCGAAACAGAATCATTAGCTACTAGGTATGATTCGGACTCTTTCCCTCAGAGAAGCCTAAACGTCCTTGAATACCAAGCCAATCCCGATGATCAAAGAAGCTGAAAAGAGCGGCGAAGGGAAGTCACTTCTTGACCATAAGGTATGAACGAATAAGGTCTGACTTCATCCGCTACTTTATACTAGGCTGCTATTGAATCAAAGTGTGTTGGTTCGATTGTTCCAGAACACGAATCAGACATATATCAAATCCTTGCTAATGTCCATGCTAATGTCCATCTTCGATTAGCAGACGATTGTCGTTCCCTTCGGCTTGGTCCCTGAGGTTGAATTCTTTTGGAAGCTATTCCATATAGGGGAGGAATCATGGACAAGTAAGTGGCATTCACGTTGCTATTGGAGCTATTTGCCCATCTATAGAATCTGACTCTAGAAATTCCTTTGGAACAACTCCGGGCTCTAGCTATAAAGAACAGAATAAGAAACCAGCTTTCTTAGTTAAAGCAGAATCCAATACCTATAGTGCCTCACGAGAAATCACCGCATTCATATTTTCTTATACGAATGGCTTGTTGTTTGCTTATCGGCTGTTGTCCTTCTCTCTCTTTATAGCATCATGGCTGACTAGATACAATTCCTTCTTAAGCTTCACTTTGGAAAGGCTTACAAGAAAGGTCAATTGGGCAATCAAAGCTCCGTCACTGATGTCGGCAAGGGTATGCATTTGAGACCGGTAGCAGACGGTAATGCAGCCTATGCAACAACTAACCTATGATTATTTAGTGCGGGGTACCATACGCCTTTTGCTCATCTTGCTCGCGTCTCTGCGGGATCGACCTAAACAGTAATAACTCCAATTGATGTTTAAGAAGAGAATCTCTTTAAGAGAGTTATTACCGGACAAGCAGAAAAGAAGACAACCCGGGCTTTGATACAGAAGCCGGAGATGGATATGAATCATCAACAGGAACCAGAGGCAGAGGCTCCAGAATCCAAAGTGAGAATTGCACCTAAGGCACGTCAAGCAGTCTCAAGTACAGGCTCGGGCGCTGCAGAACCCTGATTGAGAGATAAGTTCTAGGCAGAGAGGTTCGGTTTTACGGTTCAGTATAAAGTAAGTAGCGCCACACTTATTTAATGCAAGTTTAGGTCGGAGAGAGAGAATCCGCTGCCGCATATGATAGAAGTGGGTAAAAGCCCTCTCTAGGACCAGGACAACTTACTCTAAGCTCTGAAACTGCTTCCGTGTCTTTACTCGCTTCAAGTCAAGAGCAAGTCAACAACCAAGGGAAGAAGCCTAAGCGGGATTCGAATAATGATTAGAATAAGGATCAGCATCAGCAGTGGAAGAATCCGTTCGAGAATCTGCTCTTATGCGCGAGCGAGTTAGATTCAATTAAATTAGATTACAGGTTTACTTCACACAGGCCCCATCGCTCAAGAGATAAGTTCAGTATCAAGTCAAGTTTTCGTTCCTTTCTCATTACAATTCCAGTTTTTGGCTCCTGTTATTCGCAAGTAAAGCATAACGTCGTATCCATGCGCTTCATATTCGCCTTCCGTTCGCTCCGATCGCCATCCCTACCCACTCACGTCAATCCCACGAGCCTCTGATCCATTCTCATTGCTGGGTGGAAAGTCTCAATCTACAAAATGAGGATGTGGTCGAGTTCTCAGCCTTTCTACTGATTGAATAGCTTATGATCTCGAGTCCTTTCTTGGAAAGAGGAAATCTTACTAGTGTTGGGATTCTGGTTTTGCCTGATACTTAGAGGGCTGAAAGAGCGTCTCACCTTGACATCGGGATATGTTAGAACTTTGTCCTTCCTACGCTACGAAATTGACTGGCTTTCCTTTCAACGGATAGGTTCCATTCACTCCCAAGATCCAACTGGTCCATTCATGCTACTTTACAGTACTCAAACAGGCCACACTGATCTTATTGCCAAGATTTTGGATATTTCCTTAGAATGAATGTGCAGCTACTTATACAGTAAGTAACAGCTGAGTAATGAGTCATTGCCGGATAGGTGGCATTTCCCTTCCACCCTCCCATTCCGATGATCATGAGTCCTATCAGACATGGAACTTTCTATCGGTCGAGCTAGGCTTCACTTCCTATCACCTTGAGTGTAAGGAGAGCTACGGAAGCAAAAGACCCGTTTTTAGTTCGCGGGTGGGGAGTTTTTCTTGGATCATGGGGAGATAATAGGTAATAAGTCTTATCTGTCATCGTCCCTGGAACATAGGCCGGTCTTCGGACAGATCACGAAGAGTTCGGCGGGACCACTCGACTCGACGGCTATCGGAAAAGCAGGGGTCAAAACACAGATGTAATCTAATCTTTCCATAGGTAGGACGTCGGGATAAGAATAACCTTATAAGCTCGTGTACTTTGGCTCTCACTGAAAGTGTTTATTGGGGTGGACTGGACCTTAGGGCTGCTGTCTCTCATGCCACTGCAGAATGGTTTTTCAAAGCCTTATTTCGGATCCAATCCATTCTCAGTGGGCTCCAAATGGATTCGTCAACAGTCACACTTTTTCCTCTGTATCATAGATGAGTAAGGCTTGCTCAAGCAACAAAACAAAGAGTAAGCACCTGAATCAAAAGGATTAACTAATTCTGGAGCAATACTGGTCTAACCATTAATACGTTTTGCTTGGCCCTGCCTCTTTCGACTCCCACGCTTCCGATGTTGAAATGTAACGGGCTTTGCTTTGACCATGTATACCGAAGAATCTCCGCACATATAGCTAGATTCCCCATATATGGGTAAGAATGGGATCGGGTGTTTTCCCGTCACGTCTCACCTATGTGCCCGGTTTTTCTTGATTCCCGATTGCGAGTTCACTTTTTGAATTACAGAATTTATTCAACTGTTTCGAGCGCTGAAGATCTTCTTGTTTGTTCCCCGAGAGTCTGATATGAGTAAGCAGTTCGCCCAGCTCTTCAAGTTCTGGAATCCCGAGTTCCACTTTAGAATGGATTTGAATATAGCATAGTGCATAGAAAAGGGTATTCTTACAAGTCAGAGGAGTTTCGTTTAGTATATAAGAGGTTTGTTTGGGTAATATTACAAAACATTCTCTTATAATTGGTGCATAAGAGATGGATTCTTGTGTTGCCAGAAGGATCAGAAGCCAGAGAATAGACCGTTCGACACTTGACTTTACAAAGTCACCTCTATCCAGGTGTTCGAGAGATTCAATTAATTGGGCTGGATTACTTCAAGGCGTGAGTGTAGAGTTTTGAAACCCCAAGCGCCCCAACCCAAGATAATCCGCAGTGTTTACCAACTAAACGGTGAAAGAAATAGGCTGACGCTCCTTGTTACGAGATAGGTAAATAGTGTTGGTATCAGTAAGTTAATCTCTTCTCTCTGACGAAATGACATGAGAAAAGGCCCGGCCCGCTCTCTCAAGCGGAACAGGTGTTCCGAGTAAAGAAAGAAGGACTTCATGGGGTGTCGCGTACTAGCAGCTACTTGTTTACTACTTGTTGTCCTCCAGCTACTTGTTGTCCTCCAACTACTTGTTTCATTCCAGAAATCAGTGTAATAGTACACGTGAAGTAAAGTTAATAGCTTAGCTTGCTTTTCATTAAAGAAGGAAGTCGCATATAATTACACGTAAATAACCATAAGTCAATAACCTGCTTTGCTTGCTTGCGTTTCAAGACTAACTAGCGCACCTCGCAACAATGAATATAGGCACGAAACTCGAATAAGCTATTGTGCGACGGCTTGCATCCCTATTGCTTCAAAACAATCTCTTTACTCCCTCCACTTGTTGAACTCAGGAAAGAGGAAAGGAAAGGTGCTGGCTAAACTCTAACCAGGTAAGAAGTATGGTTCGAGTGATAGTTCTTGTGTCTAAGGACGAGCGGTTTTTGAAGTTGGCAATCAGTCTTCTCCTAAGGATCAATTGAATTTAAGCCGAGATGAAGCAGTGCTGTCATTGTAGATGGAAGCCCACGGAGCAGTTAAGTCTCCTGGAAAGGATTCTCAATCAGACTCAAAACTCAGAATCTGGGGTGTAGCGGAAGAATCTCCAAGAGTATAAAGCTGATGGTACAGATAAAGAAGCGGAATATAGATCCTGATCTCAAGCCGTATAAGGGTAAGAGGTCAGCTCTTCTTTTCTTACCTTAACACAATCATCTCTTTCACCCGACTATCATTTAGGAATTGACACTCGAACGTAACAACTTGCAAAACCTTTTGCTTACTGACTTTATACTTTACCGGGATACCACATAGCTTCCCTGAATACTTGACTAGTGGAACCAAAATATGTTGTTTCACCCTCGCCCCCGGCTTAAGATCCAGTTTATTAAGCATCTTTTACTTATCCCGCTCCTTCTTGAGCATCTGATCTCTACGTTAAGTCCATTAGTGAGCTGCTCATTTCATTTCCTACCATATATAGCATGCAGTTCAATTTCCATTAAGAATTCCGGGTTGGTTTACAGAGGATCAACTGTCTTTACAGCTAGGTTAAGGTGAGATATGTAGACTCAGCAATCTTAAAGACTCCAAGATTTGCCTGTTCTTCACTAAGGCTTACTCTTGTATCGGGGCGCTAACGGAGCTCACCCTTAAGATACGAGTATTCTTGACTTATGGCTTCAAAAACCAGTAATTTCTTTGAATCTTATGCTTTAGCGCAAGAAAGATTCGAAATGCATTCTGAAGACTTAGCGTTAAGTATTGCCAGGGCCAACATCATCGTGAAGTTCGAGTGGATGGAGTGAAAGGCTTTTTCCCGAGTTATATAGGTTCAAAGAATGGAGTTCCGCTCGCTAATGCTTACTGTTTTGGGCAATCTGATCTTCTAGACGAAAAGTGAAAGATTTTCCTGTGATATTCTGACTTTATATGAGGATGCTTGAAATAGAGATGAAATTATGGCTTATGCTTCTTGCACCGTTGCTGGAACTCGTACACTTGTGGATTGATTTGAACTCACGTAAGCTAGGAACTAAAACGATCATAGGCGCACCCCTACCCTATCCGTAACCTTTTATTCCATATTACTCTCTATAAGTGCTCTGCTCCACCGAACCTCACTGCTAAACTATTACTCTATTCTATTACTGTTTACTACTGGCAAAAACTCACTATCCAGTCTCGCTTAACTCCACTTATCTAGCTTCGGATCTCGTAAACAACACTGGAACTGCTTATAACGAGTTATGGCGTTCTTTCGTTGGTAACACTTAAGAAACCGCTCCTTCTATCGTAGGTGACGTTACACTACTTTGCTTCCTTCCTTTAAGAAAAAGGCTTCTTCGGAATCTGTTTCGTTTATCGGGTCCTCTCCCCAGCTTACAGGAATGAACTTCTCTGATGGAAAACGTTAGCACTTGGGCTTGTGCCTTTAATAGGGGCCAAGGAACTGCACCAAGGCACGGGCCAAGGAACGTATAATGTTCCGACCAAGCTTAGGCGTAAGACTAAGTGCGGTAGCAATGTAATATATATTACAAGTCATTACAATTCCTGTTTTTGGGAGCTCTCACCTTTGCTATCAAAGTCACTTCCTACTGGATGGGGCCTAGCGCTTTCTGAATAGAGAATGAATAAGCTCTGAAAGAGTGTAGAAACACTTTGTAAACTAACACCGAAACTAGTGCACCCGCAACAACAAGAAAACGTAAAAGTGAAGTAAGCTATCGCGCAAATGAATTAAGCTTGTTTCTTTCGACAACTACCCTTGAAGACCCGCTTTTGATGCTTGGATTGGACCACTTAGCGCGCGAGTACTATCTATCTTCACACCCGAACTATACTTTTAGACGAAAACTGGCTCGTTGACACCTTGGGCTAAGGTAAACTAAGAAATAGCTATCTCTCTCTGTGGTTACCAACTCTAGGATAGGAATGAAGCGACTAATGCTAATAGGCCCCCCAGACTCTGAATGTCAAGTAATAATTCCATCCAGGGTAGTAAGTAGTAATTCCCGACTGTAGCTTCTCATGGGCTAAGTAAGCATCTAGTTTGCAAGTCAGAAGGCAAGAAAAGAGTCTAGGACAAAACCTCAAAAGTCAGAATAAAGCCCTACTCCGAAAGTAAAGGATGATACCCGGGCATAAAGGAATCGCGCTATTGGTGCTATTGGAATCCACTATACCTTATCGGAATATACCCCTAGGGCGACTAACAAGACGCAAGTGTCAATTTCGAATCATTACCGTTAGTGGAAGAATTTAGAACTCCCGTGCTAACCACTAAACAAGCATATCACTCCGGCCAGAGTAGGAACTACAGCAGAATCCTATATTCGCCAACTAGAAGATTGAAGCACAGAAGTCAGAAATCAACTCATAGGTCCAATAGAGCAGAACCCAACTCGAAATACAGAAGAAAACTAAGTTGTAGCAGAACGCCCAATGAACGGAGGCAGGTAGACGAAGAAAGGAGTTACTGTTCTGCCGGGCTGTGGAATTATGCCCTCTGCTTAACTTCATTAGGCTAATCTAACTCTGGTAGGCTTCAATACCTCACTTTAGAACTGGAACTGGGGATTCTCTTTCTTCTACTTTTGTGATTGAATGAAGATCTTTCTGTTCTGCTCTGGTTGAATCCCTATACGCCGGGGTTGTTGTTGAATGAAGTGACTAGGCTATAGGCTTACACAATACGCTAATAGAGGGAACGGAGCCCCAACTTGATCAAAGCTGTCCTTCCTTTCTCCTATTCTCTGTACTACTCTTTGTATTCTTTATTTCACTCAGAATTCTTCTACTAATTACCTAGAACCCTGCTTCACTCAACTAGAACCTGGCTCGTGAGTTTAGGCTTTCAGCACCTTGCTGTTAGCCAGCCTCTCCTTTATCTAGTTCTTCACTACTAAGAGCTATTGTATAAGAATAAGTCAATCAATGCTATTACACATAAGAAGAAGTATCTCGATGGCGCATCCCTCTTTTCTGGAATTCTGAGATCCATATCTCCATTCTCCATATCTCTATTACCTCTTTGACTCTTAAATTCAAACAAATCTGACTTTCGATATATATGAGAAATTCTGACTTGATAGTTTCGGGGTAGAGTGTTGTTAGCAAAAAGTCCACTATATAGGATTGGGGTGCTAGAGTGGAATACGAGTTTAGTTCAGGGCTCTAAGTAAGTAGATATAGGTTCGGCGAGAATCCGCATCAGCAGAGTGGCGAGTGAAGTCGTAAAGATCTGGGGAGCTAGACCAGAAGTCAAGTTCCTGAGAAAAGGAAGGATGAAAGGCTGGATCAGAAGCCTCACTCAGTATCGGGTGTGTTGCTTGGCTCCTTTCTATGTTTTTGTAGTAGTGGCTTGGTCTGACGTAGTAGCTTGGCGAGTTGGGCAAGGGATACACTAAGGCTTAACCGAAGAGGTATGCAAGAGAATAAGTGTCGTCTCTTTCTTTGGGTGTGGGTGCTCAGTCGAGGGTATATCCGGCCGTGAGGTCAAGAAAAGAAGGCTTCCAAAGTGTAAACTATTGGATTAACTGGCACCGCTTCTTCTCTTCTTCCAAAAATAGGATCTTTGAACTGGACGAACAGAAAACTCGTATGAAGGATCATGCTACTGGTGCGCCAGAGGTTAGTAACAAAACGGATCTTGTCCTTGTACGTGCTTCTTCAGTACTAAGTAAATCAGGAGAGAGAGGTTATTGTGGCAGAGTAGATATCAGTTAAGTAGAAAGTAAGGGTGCAGTATAGAGTAAGAGCTGGAAAGGGGAAGGTCATGTCATCTTTATAGGCTCCAAATCGGAAGAAAAGACTTGCGGGTACCTCGAGGAAAGAGAGAGATGTGTTACATGAGCAGAGTTTTCCCACTGTTCAACGACGAGAAAGAAGGGGTTACTATACAGCGGGGTGTTAGTTGACTTTGAGGGGTGTGTACGCAGAACCGCTTGAACTTTATGGTAGAATTGAAGAATCCAGCTCTTCCCCAAAATCATAAATAGCTAAGAAGTCGAGAGCCTTGATGATCTCAATTTCGATAGATATTTCCAACTATGTTACTATTGTGATATGACTGACTGACAAGAACTATGTTACTATTGTGATATGACTGACTGACAAGGGGTTGAAACCTATGAATGGAAGCCTAGCCTATAAGAGTAAAAGTGTAAGAGCTCCCATATGTCCTGAGAAAGTGTTCCTTCTATCTTGAACCTTACACCAGCATCGGATTAATTCTATTAAGAGTCAAAGTGAGAGCTCCCATATATTGGAAAGTGTTCCTTCTATCTTGCTTGAACCTTACACCAGCAGCATTGGATTAATTCTATTCTTTTTTATACACTAAGAGATTTTTTGTATCAGCCCTAAGGGAATTGCCTCTCTCTTATGTTTGTTTATTTACTGGTTACATAGTTTCTCCTGTATTAACTAGGTGAAGATGAACCTCTCTGAATCTCCAGGTGTTACTTATCGAAATTCCATTCAACAATCAATGGAACGGAACCAGCAACTTCACCTTGTAGTTACGTTCGAGCAGAAGACATAATATCATCAGCAGGAGCAGGTGCAGAAGTCAGAGTTGTTGACTACCCTACGGCGCTAACAGGAGTAGTTGACAGATATTTATCATCAACAAAGAAGGATTCCACTCGCCAAGCAACGTCCTGTTTTTGTCTTTCTCGCCTACCATGTGCTCTTTCTCCAAAGTCATCATTTCTGAATTGAGTTTTCTAAGGAATATAAGAATGGAGGGTTCAGTTACCCTTAAAATCACTGGGGGTAGGTACTGTTAAAGCCAACATGGTTGAAATAGACTCTAGAAGGCGTATGTTATGCATTCGCGAAGCTTGGGAAAAGGAGGAAGATGGAGTAAGAGAATAACCTATGTGTTCAGCAAGAAAACCAAAGAAAGGGGTTGGACCACACCAACTTATAAGAAGTGGTCTTATACTCTGAATCACTAATACTATCCATTCGCAGATGAAGTGAAGCAACAAGAGAAGTTCCAGAGTGCTTTTCCTGAATTCGAGTCACTTTATGAAACCTCTTATACCTCTTATACCTCTTATACCTAGTATACCTCTTATACCTAGTATACTATATCTCTGCAATCATTTCATTATATCTCTGCAATCATTTCATTATATCTCTGCAATCATTTCATTCAAGTTAGACAGCTTTCAAAGGCTAGAAGGGAGAATAGTGCCCTTTGAAAGGAAGAGAATGCCGATACTTTTGAACAATCTCCCATCGGAAAATATGATAATATCTTATTAGCTTATTATCAGAGGACCTGACAATTGCCCTCTGGAGCTATCACGGCTACCTAATAACCCACCCTACTAGTTCTTCTGGATGAGTTCAATCGCAATGTAGCATGGCTTTGCTTGCCGCGCTTCAACAGATTGAACTTAGCAGTTTCTTTCACAAGTAGTTCTCAGTCTCGCCTGTGATGCGTTTGCTTTGCTTACATGGTTTTTTCCCTGGACTGATTGGAAAAAACAAGTTGGATTGGTCCCTGCCGCTTTCTCTGGGCGGGCTGAGTCTAGTTGCTTCCGCCTGTTCGATGGAAGTTTGAGTTCTGACTTCGCCGAGTCCATCTCCATTGAAATCTCTCGCCCTCGTGATATCTCTAGGAGGAAAAGAATCGGCCTACTATGCTCTCCCCCATCTAAGCTTTTGAGGGCAACGGGTGGGGAGGCTAGAGGCTCGCTGAAGGTACTTCTGTCTCTCTTGGCCGGCCTATGATTGTCCAGTCAGCCTTCTTTCTTTCCTTAAGAGTGAATGGCCCTCTTGACTACTCCATCTCTGTTTTGGAATTTCATGGGATGTGTTGAATAAGTGAAAAAGGGACTACTTTACCATCGCATCGGGAGAGTACCAGGAAAGGGTTCAGGAGGAACCTTATCTCATCACATCGGGAGAGTACCAGGAAAGGGTTCAGGAGGAACCTTATCTCATTGATTCTTTCTCCTCCAATTCCCCCCGGGAAAGCAAGCCCTATGAAACCTCTATTCTATCAAGCAAACCCCGAACAGCAGGTATGAGCCCTTAGATTCTCGGAGTTCTAACCTCGATTATATTAGAAAATCACTGCCCTTGGCCAAAGACAGACATCTAGATCATAGGAAGAATCGCCCCAACGCAAAAGACAGAGGAAAAGCTATATCTAAAAGAACATCACTGACGCAATTGGAAGATCCGCCTTGGCAGCAGCTATTCTTCCTTCGTAGACAAAAGAGATTGAATACAAGGAATCCGCTGTTTAGGCTTAACTACAGGAATCAAACCTAGAAAAGCGAAGGGCATAGGTCCACTCTTCCTACATTGATAGACCTCTTATCTATTGAATAATAAATTCACATCTATTTGTATTTCTTTTGAGGAAGATGATAAAGAGACTTATTACCTGGTCCACTAGTACACCGTAGTTATTCGAATTTCTCGCGGTGGTGGTTTCCTCATAAACCCTCAGCTATAGATCCATGGACGTCTCCATTCATTTACCTTCTCCTCCACTCGAAGACAACCAAATCCTCATCAGTCCTTTTGATGCGTTCGAAAGAAAGTAGAGGAAAGATAAGAGTGACCATTGAAAGAAGAAAAGATGTTACCGACACAGAAAGAAGAAAAGATGTTACCGACACTGGGAGTATAGCTCCTATGTTCCGACCAGAGGAAAAAACGAACATGGCTTTCCTCCATATACCTAGGAAAAAACGAACATGGCTTTCCTCCATATACCTATTAAGAAGGAGAATGTCTTTTAACGATAATTGCCTGCTTTACAGATTGACGGATAAGGCGGGAACTCCTTTTCTTCTTGAAAGCAAGTAAGTCCTAGCCTAGTTAGCCTGTCTCGGTCTCATTGAAAGGGAAAGCTCAAATAAATAAGTATAGAAGCTGGTCTTGAATAATTGCTCCGCTAGAATCAAGAGAACACTTTTGATATACGACAACATGATTTACTGTAAAACAATCCATCCGTTTTCTCCACACATTGGGCATTGGTTACATAACATAAGGGACCGTTATCTTGCTGAAGATTGACTTACCTTTAAAAGCTAAAGTAAGATGGAATGAATGACGCTCCGCTCGCCCCTACTATTGTGACATCGACCCTCTCTCTCGCTTAACTATGTCCCCGCTTCTATAGTATTACTTATAAACTATATGTGCCACAGTTATCCAGACATTTGTGATGGTGGTTGTCATGTCAATCAGAGGCAGCGCTAACTCCGATTTCATAGTTTGCACGATATGTATGCAGACCCTCGTCTACCTTATTCAACCTATTCCCCACCAACTAAAGCACATTACTCACTTACCTCACAAATCATGGTGATTCCGCCTACCCTTTCACTACCTTTGAACTAGTCAGATTGGCCAATAACTCCCCTTTCTATTGTTTTAGCTTATCATCCACAGTCTTGTATAACAGGGCTTTGTCTTCGGTAGTCTAGTGTGTGTATCTCGCTTCACTCCTCTTGTGATAGGCAGTAAGATGATGGATGTTAGAATTGTATCTCTGCTAATGATCTCTCGTATGATAATTGTATCTCTGCTAATGGTCTCTCGTATGATAATTGTATCTCTGCTAATGATCTCTCGTATGATAATTGTATCTCTGCTAATGGTCTCTCGTATGATAATTGTATCTCTGCTAATGGTCTCTCGTATACAGAAAGAGGTATGCTGGATGAAATGATGTATAGTCAATTCGGGTCCGGAATTTCTTTATGTTAGGTAAACAAATGGATGGATATACTTAATGTCGCCACGGCACCTTCTTCTTTTCTGTGCGCTAGTTTTCAATAGGTCGGAAAAGTGGGAAGAAAGCCTTTCATACAGAAGTGGTGCTGGTCCTAGGACGTGGGGCTCAACTCCTGAAGTAGAACCCCCTCTACAATCCATTTCCTAAAGTATGTATAAACCTTCTGCACCCAAGGCATGCCCCAGAGTTCCCCCTCTTTCTTTTTTCAAAGTTCAATAGTTTAGTTTAGGTTATGCTTGGTCTTTTGGTCTATACTCCAATTCCGCTATCATAACTAAGCTCTAATTCTTTGCTTGCCAAGCAAGGTGGTCAATAGTTCTTTCTAGTTTGGTAGTGATAGTTCGCCAAGCTACTACTTTCAATAGAAATGGAAGGAGGTGATTCTGTTGTCTCAGTATACTTTCCAATTCTATATGTATGTGCTGCAGCTTATGTTTCTTATTCCGTTGTGTTAACACGCTTGCGGATTCTCTTCTTTGAAGATTCATCTACTCTCTATACTTGGACACATGCGATTTGTGCACCGCTCTATCCCTATTTCAAATAACTGAATTGAGTGCAAGTGATGAATCCGCTCGCTTACGTAGTTCGTGCTTCAACGCCTGGCAAGGCCGGTACAGTATTATTCCCTTAAGCGCTCAGTAGGTCTATGTCTATTTTAGGGTGGCTCTCCCTCTCCCCATTCCATTCTTTAGAGAACTAAGGCTTCTGTACTTCAACAAGCTACGGCTTCTGCCGCTTCAGTCGTTAGCGCAACGGCATCTGTATAAGATGAAACAAGAACCGTCCAGTCTGATGCTTACGATTCAACTCGCGATTAAAGTCAACTTGCAGACGAAAACTCAACAACTAGAACAGGACTTGCTTAGCGCCCAACCTATACTTTCCGTTTTGTGAGAATACTTTACTTATAGACACTAGCAACACAGTCATGTCAACCATACTCCAACCAGCTAGCAAACAGAGGAGAGGGTCCGCATCTCAAGGTATACTTTCTCTTTCTTTCCTTCTTCAGTGGTAAGTGAATCAGTATAATCTCCAATGGAAGCTCTGCTCTACTCCTAACGACGAGTTACGAAAGGAAAGGTTCGGAAAGACAAAGTCAAGTGAATAGTATTGTATATAAATAGGACAAAGTCAAGTGAATAGTATTGTATATAAATAGTAAATAATAGTAAGAGTAATGGAGATATTCTTTTGTTTGACTTCAGCACTATAATAAATAGTCAGGGAAGGTAGTGTCAATGGAATTCCGTGCATCAGCTAAAGCGGTATAGAAACGTGGAGGTTATAATTGTGTTGCGGGTAATCAAATATGTTATGTTTCAAAGTCTCTAGAAGCCGAATGCAAGTAAGGGGTGTTTGGTTACACAAGGATTATCTCGGTGGAATCCCATCTTTTTGTTTCGGGTGCGCGCCCCTGATATGAGTTTTCTAGTAGGGATAGCAGTGCCTCATTCTTAAAGATTTTTAAAGGAAGCAGTCCGATGACCAGGCTTGATCAATCCCCGACTCTCTCAATATGTGGGTATACTCATATTCATTTCCATTTTCATTCCACTACTCTCCACTCTGTTTTTTACAAGGATATCCTTGTCAGAAAGAACAGCAACTCCAGGAAGCGGCAGAGAGAAGCCATTGAAGCCCAGGAAGAGGCGGTCATATTCCAGCCAATAAAGTTCTTGGTTGTGAGATTCTTCCGGTGGTGAGAGTTCCCCCAAGGAAAAGAATGGCCCCGAACAAGAGGAAGGATTACTCGATCCCGGACTGCCAAGACACCTCTCGAAGCCCTAGGGGAGCTTTCAAGCGCAACAAGGAGGCTCGATATCCTGGGAGATTCAGAGACTTCCCCCCGGACAGCAGATGGGTCAGAATATCCTCCATCGGCTTCCCTAGTACCTGGTTACCTTTAGCCTTCAACATATCTCAGATTCATTCAACATATCTCAGATTAATTAGGTAAGGATGATCAAGTTTATGGAAGTTCAATCCGCCCCTTATAAAGCGAGTGAGAAGAACCAATCCTCCTGATTCCTATTATTTGCATATTCTTCTCATATTTTCCATGTTGAAGCTTATGTTTCATTAGAACGGGAATATAAACAGTGCTTGCAGCGAGACCTCTTACGAAGAAGGAATCCCAGCGACCCCTCCCCATGCACAGGGAATGAGTCACGGCCAAACTGATGCCCTTCCAGTGAGCAGGAAGTATAAGCCTTCAGGACAATAGAGGAAACTCTGAAGGACAAGATTTCCGGTGAAAAGAAAGCCCCCCCTGAAAAGTGCTTTTAGTTATATGGAGGGTTCTCCTTCTTTCTGTCTGATAGAGCCTTCAGTCTCTTTCTTTTTGTGTGAATGGTACTTTAATGCAGTTGATAAGAATGTCATACTCGAGAATACCTAGCTGTTTGCTCCGGCTTCTTCAAGAAGGCAAGACAACTACTGCTGCTAGGCCGGCAGGAGATGCAAGAGAAAAGGCAACAGCTACAAGTCGAGCACCATCTGCCACGGTCCTTGCTTCGGCTGGTGATATCATGCCATTATTGACGTTAGTGGCTGGGGATATATAGTTAACTGTACCAACTCCAGCTGGTACTACATCTCCAAGTGCAAGAACTGTTACACAAATAACTGCTCATCTTACAGAGGCGGAGCTTTCCAGTCTGAAACGACTCCCCGCCATTAATGTCTGGGGGCACTGAGGCCTCGATCTCGGCTATGAGAGAAGAAGAACTTCAACCCGGCCCCGTACGGCGACCCGAACTGGCTGATTATTCTTAAGTAGTGGGACCACTCTTAGTTGATTGGCCCAAGGATTACCCATTCCTTCAATGATATGGCCCGTCACTTTGTGGATGACCTCATCAGGCGGATGAACGTCAATAGTTATTACCTACCTTCTTTCTTTCTTTGCGGAGGATAAGAATGAGCACAATTTCCTATCATATGGCAGGCTTACCGAGGGAGCCGGTCTATCATCCAACGGATATGGTTTGCTACGACACCAGCGAAGGGAACTTGATAGGCAGTTCCGGGGGCTAAAACAGGAATAGTAGATATCCCGCCTAAAGGAGTAGATTGAACTGGATTCCGCTGAGCAAGAAAGTCTGAGTGTTCGCATAAGGGATTAACTTTGTATTCTGAAAAGTGTTCAATAGGAAGAGCCAAGATAAGAAAGTCGCTCTGACTTCACTTTATACTTGAAGAGCAGGTCATGAATGATATGTTTGAAGAGCATAAGGTTTGGAGTTAGGGTCTTCGCGAACAAGAGGACCAGACCAGGATAGGGCCCCGCTGAGCCATCCGAATAAGGCAAGTACTTTTCAAAGGAAAGGAAGAGCTGGTCTTGCAGAGCCTCGGGTAAGTAGGTAAGTATTAGGTGTATTAGCTGTATAACTACCCTTCCTGGAATACTTTATAACTCGGCCTAGGGCTATCGACTATGGATACCTTAATGGAATCCTCTCTCAAACGCTTTGGAAGCTTCATCTTTCACTGCTTTGACTTTGTTCGTGGAGTTGATATCTCTTTATTCTACAAGTGCCCCTGGGCGAGCGAGGTTACTCACAGCTCATAGGATCTATTCCGCTCTCCCGGAGATCACTGAACTCTGCTGAAGCGGGTTAGGCGCTTTCCACATTAGGAAGCAAACAATTGGTAATGTTGATCTGCAGGCACTGGCATTCCTAGGACTCGTTTTCTTTACTTGACTCGGCTTCTACGTTAGTTCCCCCAAGGGTCTAGTAGTGTTCACTCCGTACAAAGAAGAATAAGTTAGTGTTTGTTTCTACTCTAGCCTAATGTCTGGTTTAGCATCAGAGTGATCGTCATCAGGGTCTGCTAAGGCAGCGGATTGATTTACTGTAGCTTTAGCCTTCCCTGGTGAAGTCCGGGCTCGGGGGTATCGTCCGCTGAGTTTGCATCTACAGAGTTAGCATAGTCTATCGTAGCGGGAACACTCCCTTTGAGTCAACTCCCCCTGTCAAAATACCTTTTGAAAACTTACCCGGCTAAAGGCTCTTACTTACCCGGCTGCTCTTACTGAGCTGGCTATGCAGTCCTCCTTTTCTTGCTTCCAGAGTTCCTGGGTACTTGTGTACTAGCACTTCCTTGCCTTGCTTTCCGGGGACTTGGTTCACAGGCTCGGGCTTAGAGGTATGGATGGTCCCGGCTTGCCTAGTTCTTTGTTACAAGAGGCAGGATCGATTGAATCTTTTCCAAGTGTCCATGCTCCTACGTAGACTTCTGCTGCTATTCTAACTATCATGGATGGTTATGGTGGTTCCCCAGCTGCTGCTCCTATTCCTTTTGATGGTGCCAAATCAGGTTACTTTGCTGTTTTAGCTTGCCCAGTAGGCAGTTAGATGTAACCGGCAGCAGTACTATGATAGCCTTAGAGCGCAGATGTCTCTGTCCCTAGGAACGTGATGCTTAGGTGCGAGGTTGAGATGACGGAAAGACAGAAGAGGATAAGCTGCTTTAAACAGGGCATGCCACAGCTGGGCTATTGTCTTATAATCAAATGACAAAGTGGGTAGCAAGCAGCTCTTTAAGCAGCAGGTTTTCATCGATCAAATGTGAACTATGAGACGCTTGTATTTGCCGGGACATTCTCTGCTCTTTTGATGTCGTCCTGGGATTTGCCCCTTCAGTAGAGAGTAAGGGCTGGTTCTTAAGTAAGGTGAGGAGAGAGAGATGAGAAAGCGGCTTGTTTTATTCTGTATTTGTTGACAGGAAAACACTAGCGGCAGGCAAGAACAGGTGGAATAGAGAGGTTTCACAGGTATAGATAGGTTTGGTGCGAGCAGAGCAAGCAACGTTGTTTGAAACATCATCATTAGCAAGAGAAGAGGAGAGGAGAGAGGTGATTGTGCCGGACAAGTTGACAAGCATATACTTTTCTATTTACTACTCCTGCTACTGTTCTTGTTTGATCAGTTATCCTTAATAAGAACAGATACTTAATTGATACCTTATGTACTAGATCTTATACTGCTTACTTCTATTCATTGCTTGGCGTCTAGTAGTTGCTTGGCCCTTTGAGTTCACACTACCCCGAAACAACCAATAAGGGCCATGACTATTTGATTTCGACAACAACAATAGACTTTTCAACTTACAATAAGGGCCTAATGAAGGGAACTTTCTCAACCATTAGCAGCTGACTTCCCTGATCCGACGAACCACTACAACACTTTCCCGGCACCTACCGGCTTGGACAGATGAGACAGAGTTGTCTTTTAGTGTCTTGGCTGGGGCAGAAAGAGAGAGAACGAGTACAGTGTGGTATGCCAGCAGGGTTCAATGAATTGTTCTTCAAGTTTAGAGTCAAGGGAAGAAAAGAAAGATCTGACTTAGTTCAAAGAGGAAGAGGCGAGAGATGCTGAACCTTGATACCGCACAGCTGAAGATCTTTATCCTGACTTTAGAACGGATCCCGATCAAACAACATCTGATCTGTCTCTCGTTGCCAACACTGTCAACAGGAACTGGCCATTCTCCACGAAACTACTTTGAGCGTAGAGCTACAACGGAAACTACTTATTCTGTTACCTTAGCACCTTCCACCGACCTGACCTCGACTTTAAGTTCATCAAAATCATAGCAATCTTTGACATATCTTATAGGAATTGAAACAACTCCACTTTATGAGTCGACAACAAACACGGATGAAAGGTAAACTGCCCTTCCAGCTTCTGCTTCATCTGATCTGGCTTATGCATCTCGATTCTATCATACAGAGCTAAATCCTCTGATGAAACAGGACCACGACCACTAGACTACTTACTATACTACTAGGAACCGCTCCTGCCGCGAAACATTAGTATACGCTTGTCTCCTTGCGTACCTATCTTTTCTTGTACTCGTATACTAGTTGGGGCTGTAAACCTAGCTTCTATCGATTACCTTTGGCCTTATTCTGATTACCTGATAGAGAACCTTACTATACATTTACATTACCAATGGAATATATATTATATATGAGAAAAGATACATTACCATTTTTGATTTCTTATATATGATAGTATATAGTAAGGTCAACCCTCTTTCTTAAAGACTATTTCACATCTTTCGTGAGAGAGGGATCGGATCTAAGAATCACAGTCAATGCACTCTATCAAAACGGATCCTTTTTCTCCTAACATCAACTTTACCGCCTCTTCGAAACTACAGGGATGCTGGCTAGGACTGGTTCAATTGGTGCTCTGTCTGGGTAAACTACTGAGCTGAATCAACAACTTACAGTAGCTTAGATGCAGCTGTATCCGCATTTCCACTTACTGGGTCGGATATGATTCAAATGCTTAAGCCTCTTACGCTGATCCACTGGATGCTGCTTCAACTCCCTTTGCCACTTTCGAAGAACTACCGTTCGGACTTGTTTCTTGCTATGACGGCAGGTACAGAATCCTTATTCTAGGCTCAAGCGGAAGATATATCAGAACCGGGTAAAGAAGATCTAATTGATTCATAAGAATGAGCGGATGAAACAGTTACAATGGAATAAGCAAGTGCCCGTATCTGATCCTGCTTGAACTTCATCTTTCTTTCGCCTCGCGGTCAACTAATCATTAATTCCATCTTTCGAGCTAAAGGAAAACAGTAAAGTCAACTAATTCCAATAATTCATTGAACTCGCCTATATCAAAGGAATGTAATCTAAAGGGCTTTGAAGCCGGAGTTTGCTTGCAGCTAACCTAACTGCTTCCATCTTATCTTTATCTTCGAGCCTATCTTTTGAGACTATACTATAAGCAAAGCAGGGTACCCGAGAAAGTGTTTGGATTCCAGTTCATGCACTGGAGCCTTTCTTTACCAACTATTAGAATCCCCTCCTCAGTAGCTAAGTGGTATACAGTGGTATAGCAGTTATCATATTGAGTGTTCCATATGGGTTCGTCTACTTGACTTTGGTGGTGCTATGCTATATTCTATTTAGCTTCGTATAGGTCTAGCTCAGTAGTGAAGACCAACGTATTACTCTTTTTTAGAAAACGCAACTTACCTATAATGAGAATGGGTAAAGTTCATATTGCCTTGGATATTCACTGTTGGTACTCGTACTATCACCTCTGTATCTGCTGGATATAGATATGGCTCTAAGTAACTGTCACTTAGTCAACAGGTTCTTCGTTCAAAAACCGGATAAAAGACTCGCTCAGTTAATGCTATTGGTCAAAATGTAACTACCACGGGTTCTTTGACTGGATCAAGGTATGTATATGCTTATGGCTCTGCTCTTGCAACCCTAGCTTATGGTGCTGGTCCTACAACAGGGTATTATGCAACTGATGCTTTTTATGTATTAGCTACTTATGCTCCTCTAGTGGTGTTGATACTCGGTAGAGACAAATCCAACCCGAAGAGCACCACGCTTGTTCACGAACGAAGTGGTAGTCAATTTCTATATGTTTGGTACGGGCATTAAATATTGGATGGACGGCTTCTCATGCATACAGTTTTTTCCCGACGCCCTACTATAGGGTATTACGGGCGCACCGATACGTCCGGCTCATCCACAGCTCTATCTTCCGAGCCCCCCTATGTTGTAAGTGATTGGGTTAGGGGGTGAATACAAGCTAGCAGGCAATAAAGCTAGTGAATCAGAATTCTAGTCAAGATTGACTTGTCGTGGTTTACAGTGGCTCGCTTGGTGATGGAGGCCCCGGCATTCTTTAGACCAAACTGAATCACCTTGTTACCCCTATCTTATATAGTGCGCCGTTTTCTCTCTGTCTCGAAGGTAGGTTAAGTCAAGTGTCAAGTCAGGGCTTAGGTTCCAAATGGGGGCTGGGCTGGAGCAGCAACTCTCGCATCAGCTGTAGCGGCGCATTGTAAAGGTGCTTAGTTCGTCGAGCAATTTCAGGCTATCTGAGCGGGCAGAGGGAAAGCAAGATGATCGACCGGCTACAGGAATTGCAGAGGCTCTCGAACTTTATGTGCTCACTACTCGTTGCATATCCTGCTCCTCTTATAATAGCAGTAGCTCTCCTTTAGTAGCTAGTGGCTCTTCATAAGGTGGAGCTCAGTGGAATATGCCGCCAACAGCAGCATCGGTCGATAGGCAGGCGATAGTTGCTTCGGTCATCTTCCCTGTGTCAGTCTAGTCCTTTGTGCCATAAGAGTGCCTGCAAGGTAATTCTATGAGGGCTGCCTTACTAGCGTTCCTTCCTATAAGGCTAGACAGACGATTCCACATGTTCGTCCGTTACTAACCGGCATTTCTTCCAGAATTAAGAGAGAGTAGAGCTATTGAAACAGAAAGCCTATGAGGCTCGGTACGCTATACACATCCTGTTGCCAGCATCAAAGACCCTTCTTTCCTTGTGCTCCGGCCAAGTCTTCCCGCTCGCCCGGATAATTATTCCTTTTAGATACTCACTAACGCCCTCCTTAAGGGTCTTGCTCTTGATCCTATAACTCTTCAATCCTATGATTGGGGTCTTTGTCTTTGGGCTCTATCTTATTTCTTATTGAATCTATAGAACTAGCTCGAGCAAGCTTAAGAAAAAAGGGGGAATTTCTGGTACTAAAGGAGAAGGGTTCGTGCCTTTCCCCGATGAAAAAAGAAGGAATCTCATCTTTGTTCTATGTTTGGGAGTAAGCCAGTCAATGTGCCCGCTGTTGTGTATGAGCAAGCGATCTGATCCTATGCGCCTTTCTCCTTTTAGTGAAACCAACCGTCCCTTAGCTCGTGTTATCAGAGTCACTTCATCCAGTTTTCAATAAGGATGAGAGGGCTTTGAATGAGAGAAATCATAGTTCGGGTGTGGTGAAGTCTTGGAAGTCAACTAGCTCGACTGGAAGTAAACTAGCTCGACCAGTTGCTTATAAAGATTTTCCAGAAGAAGGAAGAATTGCTGAGAAGGCTAATCATATAGTGCATTGGTGGAAATATGTACTCTCCCCACGAAGGGTTGGATCCTTCCGCTGTAGAATCTCGCTTGACTACTGGTATGTATGTCCGAAGTCCCCTTCTAAGCTAAGCCAAGCTCTCTGTTCTCTTCCATTTGCAAGCTCTTTGATATCCGGTAGTTTCCCTTTGAAAAAAACACCTAGACTCCACTTCGGTATCATTTTGGATTGAGTTAGCTAGGGCTCCTTTGATCGTGCATCTTCCTTACTGCCTTAACATACAGCCTTCTTAGGATTCTACATGACATGATGTAAAAGACTAAACCTCCCCTCCTTCTTAAAGACTGTCCTACCCGAGGCTAGCTAACCCCCTACCCAAACTCATTAGCATTCCTGCCTACCGCTATACGTGGGCGCTGGAAGCTATTGAAATCGGACAATTCGGATTGTTACTGAGACGCGTAACACAGGCTAATCGATGAAATGATAGAGTGATAAAGGGGCTAAGGCTCACTACGAAATTGATTGAAATGGTGGATAGAATCGGGATGAAAGGTATGGATCAGATCGAGCCCGAGATGCGGATCATGAGCAGAGCAACCAAGATATTCAATGGATATGCAATGAGGGAGCGCTAGCCCCAAGGGTCAGAGAAAGTATAGCTACCCGAGCTGTCATGAGTTCAGTTCATAAACTCAAAGGAGTTGATCTTAGCCCTTAAGAGGGGGCCGAGGCTGGTAATAAAGGTATGAAAGCCAAACCACTTTCCATTAAGGGAAAACGGAGGCAGCTTCTTCGTGCTATGCTATAAGTGGGCGCCCCTAGACCATAGAAAGAATAGAGCCAACGGTGCAGCTTCGGACTAGGTAGGGTGTCGAACCTCATGTTTTCGATCTCAGCCCCAGCCCCACTTCTGTTATGCCAACTACCAGTATTAGATAGTGCCCCCAAAAAGGAAGCTTTAGTTCCACTTCTATTGATGCAATATACCCTTCCAGCTAGTTTTCCTATCCCCGAGTCTAAGGGGTAGCTTTATATACTAGAATACTTGTGCCCTTAAGTAATTGCATCCGAACATTTTCTACATCAACCAGGGACGAATGGGGGTCGCTTCCTCTCTGCTATGCTAGGAATAGGAATACTTGAATTCAAAGAATTAGAAACCCTTGCCTTACTTCCGAATCCATGCGGCTTTTCTTAGGTCCGTTTTTGTTACCCTTTTACTTAGAGTTAGAGTTAATGTCTCTATCGAAGTTCTAAGATTACCACTTTCTGCATTTTATTCCCGGCCTGGATAAAGTAAAGACTTTGGGCACGCCCCTCTATATTCGTTTTCTGGGAATGCCTCTACCCACTTGAACTCTCTGGGTGCATCGAGACAAAGTAGAAAGTGTCTTTGTGATTCAATTCTATAAGTGAGTAAGCATAGCATCCTCCAGTTCTCTCGTCTTTATCTTTCTTCTTTGAAAATGATGTTAGGTGGAGATCCTTAGGTTTTAGTGAAAGGGATGCTCTATCTGCTTTCCCTTCTTTCTTCTAATTATTTCTACGAGTCTAAAGGGAGTTATATTCTTTTATCGGGGCTTGTTTATTTGAATATAAGTCACTTTGAAGATCTAATTAGAATTATGCATTCGAGGTGCTAAGTAAAGAATCAGAATTTCTATCGTATGGGAAAGTCAAAAGTCCGGCCGATAAAAAGAAGTCGAAATATAACGCCAATCCCCGCGGTGATCTTCGCTTAAGAAAAACTCACGAGCTGGGCTTTTCCACGGACAAAGAATGGAGTCCAACAGCTCTTTGTAAGGCGGAAGAAACATATAATATATAAGAAGCGCTGTCTCCGATGGCATCAGCATGCGTCTAGTACATATTTCTTTCTCTTGTCTTCGTAAGTCAAGGGTGTTTAGTTTCTTTTCGTTTTCAGTCCTCTTACTCGTTTGATGTGTCTTCATGTATGGGTTGAAAGTTGGCAAAACACTTGTGGCCCTCACGTTTAAGTCAGTCTAGTTACATGAATGTAAACTACTGTACTGCCCCCATCTGAGATAATGAATTCAGATATAATTGAGGTCCAGCTCCTATTTTGGCAAACAAAAGGGTTTGTGTTGATCCTCAATCTCGTCCCCTTCTGGTCTCTAGACATGTGTTCTTTCGTCGAAAGCATTATGTTTCGTTTTAGCCTTCATCTTCCTCTGCCGTTGCTTATGTAGGGTCCCGACCTCCTTCTTCTATTCGACTTGTGCCCTTCCGGAGACTTCATCTTTGCCATCTGCTGATGACTCTCACCCTCGTCGACGTGTCTTGTGTCCATCCCTATTACTTATGTTGTACACTCTCGCTGGGCTATCGGTTACATTACTTTAGATTTATAGGTATTAACAGCACTTTAGAGGGTCTTGATAGGCAAGGCAAGGCATTCACATGACTTTCTAGGGTATTGATAGGCATTCAGAGCAGCTTGCAGCCTCGCCAGATCTTACATCTCTGGTTGTCGATCCTACACCATAGGTTCGTAGGTCTTATCGCATTTTCACGAAGCCTATTTGTTTCGTTGAATCTAACTTGTTCACTCCTCGTTATCATGCCTTTTTAGCTGCTCTTCACTCTTTCCATGAGCCTCAGTAAACTAGGGAGGCAGGCAGCCGAGCCGCTATTCAATGTTGGCAACAGGCAATCAATATCTTAAGAACGGACTGCCCTTCAGCAGAATGCCATTTTGGATCTTTTTCTTCTTCCGTCTGGTAAGGTTGCTATTGGTTTCCGTTTCCGTCTGGTAAGGTTGCTATTGGTTTCCGTTAGGTTTATAAAGTGAAGACGTGATCTGATGGGTCTGCTGAGAGAGACAAAGCTAGGCTGGTAGCCAGAGCGGAACCCGCATAGACATTAAGGAGACTTTTGCGCCTGTGGCTAAGATGACTAGTAGTTTGACCATTATTGCCATTGCAGCGGTTGGCCACTCTATAAGTTATACGTTCCTTATATGCCTTATACCATGGTTATCTTCATCTGGAGGTGTACATGCTGCCTAGCCTACCCCTTGAAAAGATTCCGCTCCTTCTACTAATGTATGCCCCTTAAGCAAAGCCTTCTATGGTAGCCTATTGCGTTGGTTTTTCAAGTTTAGCACAGTGCCATTGCTCGGGGAGTTTTCATGATTCGGCCATGTTCTTTTCTTTTTCTCCTCGAAAACGTGCTATTCTGGTGTTCTATGTTAAGGATATTCAACTTACTGGTAATTACTCCGTTAACATATCACTGATCATGTGTCGCCTTCATCAATGAACCTCTTCATCGCCCTTTATCTATACTTCACTCTAAAAAGAACCTGCTCCATAGAATGGAATTGAAATGAAAAAGGTAGTAAGCGGCTCTGCCGCGCAACTTGTCTAGTTGCTTGGCGATTATGAATCGCTTATTACTTGTTTGTTTACTTGTTTCATTGAGTGCAAAAGAAAAAGCACATTACTGGAAATAGAGTATTGTTGAATATGACGTGCACCTATAATGTAATAAAGTAACTCACTACCTATGACTCTCGGGGATTCACTCACTACCTATGACTCTCGGGGAGAAACTAAACACTCTGTTACTCCTGACTTGAAGAATTAAGCTAGGCACCCGGAAACAACAACTAAATAAAAGAATGGAATAGAGCCATACTCGCACTGCTAATCCCTTGAAATAGAGTAATAACACCTTGAGACTTGAAAGCTGGGGCACTGCTAACCCCTTGAATAGCGTAATAACACCTTTACCTTGAGACTTGAAAGCTGGCACTGCTAACCCCTGGATGTCGGCACCCAATCGACGTTGCTTTTGTTTCATTTCGAATTAATCACTCGCTTCATCTAAGCGTCAGGAGCGAAAGGTTTCTAGGGTTGCTTTTTCTTTCTATACCTTGCTTGTCTCTTCCCTTGCGTTACTTGTTTACTTG
This sequence comes from Musa acuminata AAA Group, assembly GCF_036884655.1. Taxonomy (NCBI): domain Eukaryota; kingdom Viridiplantae; phylum Streptophyta; class Magnoliopsida; order Zingiberales; family Musaceae; genus Musa; species Musa acuminata. The sequence goes on from NW_027020849.1 coordinate 56,263, forward strand.
CACCAGCATCTACTCTATTGGCATTGTAGCCCATTACTATAGCAGTTGGTTTCTCTCTAAACAAACATATTTCATGGAATGCTCTCTTCTCTTTAAATAGAAGCTTAAGTAATCTAACCTCACCCCTTCCTTTGCTTAGTTTCATATAAAAGTCGTAGCCTAGCATATACAAGTTTCTAGTTGCTCCAGCTAACTCAACAAGCGCAAGCACAAATATCGAATTAAGGAACAACAAGAACTAATTGAATTGAGAACTCTCCTTTCATATATGAGTGCAGAACCGAACCCCGAGAAAGAATAAGTTGTTTGCTTGTTCCGTAGGCACCGGCTTGTTATCGAAACTCACTTCTGGCTTTACCCAACGAAACTGCTTGTTGAAACAGAACTGCTTACTGCTATTACCCCACCTAGCGGCGATAGGATTGAGCTCTTGGTATATATGCATTTAATAAATAAAGAGTTTCAAGATTGATATTCATAATAAGGAGTGATAGGATTGAGCTCTTGGTATATATGCACTTCTAAAGAATAAAGAGTGATAGGGATGCTATATCAAAGAGTAATGAATTTAGGGATGCTATATCAAAGAGTAATGAATTCAATAAGCCCGCGGTTTAGTAATAAGCTAACGCACCCAAACAAATAAGCTTGTAACGTCTTGCATAACTCACTAACGCTTACTGCTCTTCGGGCTCTAAATAGACTATTTCCGTTTAGATTTCTTATGATATCCCTAGCAGCTTTGCTTCCTTGTTTAACAAAGGCTTGTTCCGGCCCGGCGAACTGAACTCGTTTGTTGATTATGAATTGAGTGTACCTAGGAAATACGCACAGTAACACACATTCGAAACTCCTAAACGGAATGATTGCCCTAGTATACCATAGTACTTATCTTAGCACCGTTGCTTGTTGAATGGAGTGCACCTACTCAGAGGTCTATGTTATGTTCTAATTTCGTTTTACCTAGGAAGAGGTCTATGTTATGTTATGTTATTAGGCTTCAATGCTTGTGGGGTCCGGGTCAAAGTGGGTGTTTTTATGGAAAGGTTTTTCACAGGCTATAAACAACGCAAAAAGAGCTTATTTATACAGCCTTAACCAATACCGAGTTTCTTGTTGAAGATAGTGCACACAACTTATGTAAGACAGCAACCTCACTGCTTACTCCTGGCGTTGTTACCTTACATTAATCAAATCATCGTTTACAGCCGAACCCTATACGTTGCACTTGCAGGCCCTATACACAGAAGCACCGTTACTCTACTTAACTACTAAACAAACAGGCTCTTAGCACCTTGCTTTCAATCTACCTTCAAGGGCTCTTAGCACCTTGCTTTAATCAAATCATCTTTATTGTAAGCCTTACCTTATACAGAAGTACTAAATGATTGCCTTATAGTCAGCAGCATCTTTTGAAAAGCAACTAGAAAAAACACTCTTTCATTATTCACAGTTAAAGTAAACCTCTCTTCAGATCCAGATCCTGTTCAATTGAAACAGCTTATGCAGTTGTGGTAAAGAGAAGATGTTATAGGAAGTAAGAAAGAGGAAATCAAAGAGTCGTTAGTGTATTACTACTTGGCGAGAAGCAGAGTTCGGGCTATAGAGGCAAGAACAGAGCCAAGTTACTACTACGGTCAAGGAGATAGGTCGGGGCGGAATAAGTTTTAGCAGAAGGTTGAGCAAGTCCGAGTCCGCGTTATGAACAAGTCCTGTGTTCGCTTATTGCCCCAACTCTTATACTCGGTTAAAGCCTTTCACTCCTCTTACTTTAGCCTGCTCCGAGATACTTTCCTGCTCATGCTTCTTATCCAGTTTCTTTCTTAAGAATATAGTTGACTTATCTCAGTTTCCGTTTCAAGATCAGTCGTATATAAAATAGAATGAGCGGACCTAATTTCATCTTTGGAAGCAGTTAAGGAGGTAGGCGATAAACATTTGACAAAACCCGGGTTTGATAAGGCGGATATCGAGTTGGCTTTGATCTAAGTAAGGAAGTAGAATCTCTTTCATCCCAACAAGCAGAAGTGAGAGTGAAGTCTATTTTATAGTTGCTTTTCAGGCGTCGGTGAGCTTGGCCTATTAATTCCGATCTAGCCCTCTGTAATAGAAAGTAGCGAAGGTGGGTGCTCTAGCTTACCCCGGGCCAAGCGTATACTAGTTTCAATCTTGTTCTTTAGAAGATGAAAGAAGAACTCCCTCTCGCCAACCCCAGTCTCGGCAGTTTTCCAGAAGGTATGCAGTGAAGCAAGTAGAGTGATCTGAGAATGCCCAGTGACAGTAAGAAAGTAAGGTTATGCCCGATAAAAAGACCCCGGTAGTTGAGAGTTGATAGTGGATTTCTTTGTCTAGGAAGCAGGCAAGAGAGACCGGCATACAATAGAGGTTATTGCCCTTAGTTGTCGTGTAGAATGTGCTTGCCTGGAAAGCTGGGTTCCACAAAAGAATCTGAAGCCGAAGCAGGATCATCAGCTTGAACTTTCCTTTCCACTCTACTTATTAGTATAAGTTAGTTTACTAGATGCAAGGTAAGAAAGAGAATCGAATCACCAGTTCCCGTTCGAAAGTGTAGTAGGCCGTAGAGGAGGATTATGATTAAAGGTTTTGGCGGTAAACCCCCTTCGCACAGAGCTTAGCACAGAGAATTGTAGCCTGTTGCCAGAGTCGAGAGTTCGAGCCTAGTAGCAGCTGTATTGGCGCGGAGTCAAATAGAGACTTGTTGCCCATGGTTGCTTGGTGGCTGAAACAACTGATTGAGAGTGGAGTGGTATTCTACCTTTTCTTGTTTCATCTATAAGAGCATCTCTTTAAGTTCGCCTAGTGCGAGCGGAATCCCTTGTTTCATCTGTCTACTTATATAACTGAACGGGTGCATCCAAATTCCACCAGCCCAGCAGAGGGTAGGGGCAGACCATCTTACGAAGCGAGGTATCCCTAATGAAGTTAGCAGACACGCAGGGTTCAATTAATTGTAGCCCGAGGATAGGCACACAGAAGAATGAGCCAGGCCCGGTATAAAGCAAGAAAGTCGTGTTGCGGTAAGTCTACTTATACTTAAGCATAAGCAATATCCGGAGCAGGAACAAGAACTCGATCAGAAGCAGTGTTATGACATTCTTCTATTATGGGTGCTCGAGAAGGCAAGGGTCAATGTTATTAATAAGATTAGATAAATAGGGCTTTCACACCGGATTGAACAGTAGTAGTTAGTTCAGATAGTAGCAACTGTAGGAGTGAGTGACTCAGTATTAGTTCTCTTTCGCTTCTTCTCGGTCGAGTGAGAGTTTAAGACCGCTCCCCCCTTGTAGAGAATTCTAAGCCAAGAGTGGAGTTGGGGTCGATAACACCTCTGTCTGCTCTGGGCCATAAGAAAGGTCAACAGCTTGAACAACAACCGGGGTATTTCCCTCTGGAACAACAACAAGTGACGGGGCAAGCAAGAACAATAGAAGGCGTAGGAACAAGAGAAGAAGTCGGGTAAGTTAGTCTTGATCCCGGTAGCACTGTTCTTGCAAGAAGATACCTCGCATCATCAAATAGAAATTGATAACAACCAGAAAAACCATCAAAGAACGAGAAATGATCAAAAAGAATGGGATGAATAAAATGAAAAGAAATACAAAAAAAGCGAAAGAAAACTCAAAGAGCTGCCGCGCAACTTACTATGTTGCTTGGCCCCACTCAGTATACACTCAGTAGCCAAAAAGCACTATCCAAAATCTGTTATTATTAAAGAAACTAGATGAACCAAGGGAAAGAAACCTGACTCCAAGGGGGAGGAAACTAGGCCAAGGGAACCAATTTGCTTTTAGTAAGAAGTCACCTTTTTGCCCATAAGGTGGTTTTCCATATAATATTTGCTATAAAGCTCAATAAGTGGTTAAATAGAGCATTTGATGCTCCAATCCAGCCTGTCCACATAATTCCACTCGTTGCTGTCAACTACCTTAGCTTTGGAGACAATTCACTATGACTTCTTTCAACAAGCAAGCCTGATATCAGTGCCACTGAGAATGGAGCTATTGGGTGTAAGCCTGATACTCACTCGTTACAGAACCAAACAGTACCCCAACAGGGATGAAACCACTGTCACTGAGAATGCAACTAACCCCGAGCAGGCTTCAACTAAGGAGTGAAAGCTAGAAACCAGGTAGTAAGGGTAGGGACTAAGACTGACACAAAGCAGACTAAGAATCAAACTAAGGTTGGAAAGTGGGAATATCAGAATGAAACTTGATCCGAGCCAGTAGAAAGTGGTAGTCCTGTTCTTGTTAGATAAGTAGAACAATGAAACTAGTAATTAAAGGAATGAAACCCTTATAAGATGACTCAGAATTCCACTCATTCACCCCCGGTCACCTGCTTATGTGCCAACTCCGTCTCCTTCTTCTTTACCTGCAGCAACCAATAAATGGATGATTTGTTATTGCTGCTTTGTTTGTAGCAGTTACTTGGTGCTTCGAGGTCAGCAGCTAAGGTCTTAGTTCCGGGGGAGAGTCTTGTTAGCAGTAGCAATATCTTCTATATGTGTATTGGATTAACCGAACCGAGGAAACCCACCCTCTTCTGAGGGACAGCTACTGACAGGACTACTACTTAGCAACTACTTATCTATTGACTACTTGCTTCACACAAGCACGGAATCCTCTCCTATTTGTGCCTAAGCTTTAAGACCCGATTGTTGCATCCCTTGCCTCTCTCTTCTCTGGTCAACTCGTACACCTCTCTTACTGCCCGGTAAACGATGCCTATAATCTTTTTTGTTCCACTCCCTTTCCACCCTATAACCTGGACTACTACTTGTAAACAGAAGAGAAGACTCCACTCGGGATTCCGCTGGCAACTACAGGGTATGACTTACCGCAACGCAACGAAGACAGATTCCACTTCTGCTGCTCGGGGCTTTAAGGCTTATATTTACTAGTGCAATTCTTATCGGAGTAGCTATAGTATTAGATTTGCTGGTTGCATTCTGATCTTAGTACTTACGAGTCTGTTACTTACTTGTTTCAGGCTGAGATGCTCTGGTTTAAGGCTTGCTGGCAATGGTTGATTCACTGGTTCTGTAACTCCCTGGGTGAAGTCTTTTACTCCCTAGTTTGATCCACCAAGCTACTACTAGACAAACAACTACTAGACAAGTCACTACTAACGTGACGCGTCAGTGAGCTAAAGTGCGGCAGGAGTTCAAAGCGGTAGCGAGCGAAAAACCCTTAATAAAGATAGAGAGAATTCTCGCCAAGTAACTACTAATGTGTAGCGGCAGTGCAGTGCTACTGTTTGTGTACTTATTTGGTATATGATAAAGACAGAACACATCTTTTGTAATAACTTCTACATGACTATTTATTTGCTGCCGCGCAACTGACTACTAAGCTTGGCTCTAGATTATTTATGATTTCTAATTTGTGATTGGATTGTTTTTCTCAGATCTTTGATTTTCTTGTTTCTGTGATTTGATGGTTTCTCTGTCTTTCTATTTGGATACTCTATCTTTCGAAACTCCATTAAGAACAGCTCAATCCTTACTAAGAACAGAGAGAATGAAGTAGGGGCCAAGTCACGAGTGTAGCGGCAGGAGTTTTTTGGTTATCGATTGACTCATATGTCCTATATTAGCTATTGTATCATTGCTTCACACAAGCACCCGAGCCTAGCATTGGAATTCAATAAGTCAGTCCACAACCCTAGCCTCAAAGCAAGTACTTTCTTCTTTAATAACTATGGATTGGATTGCTCTGATAACTCTCCCTCTCTACTTTCCTAGACTCCACTCTCACTGCTGCTGACACCGAGTAAACTCATCATTCTGATATTTCGATTTCCACTCCTGGACTACTCTCCTCTGGCTCTTCAAACAAATCAAGAGTTCCTCTCCTCTCGCAACTAGACTAATCTCACTCCGGCTAATATGCCCCTCTTCTTCTCTACCTCTGTAAACTCATTCTGATTTCTGACCTGACCCGACCTAGCCTTACCCTTACTTTCGAACTGGAACAGGGGCAGCAGACTTCAATCCTATTTCTGAACTCTTGAAATCCCGGCTCGTTAAGTCTAGGCCCTTATGAAAAGTGGAAGAATAAGTACTGTACTGGCTTTGATACAGAAGCATTTGATACAGAAGCTGGGCCAAGCAGGCATACCATAAATTCTGACTTTCTTTCTTTCCTTCCCACGCCTTAACCTTACTTTGGAACTGGAACTAGTCCTAGCCCTGGACTCTTATCTAAACCACTTGCTACAGGCTCGGCTCCCATGGAATTCTTAGCCTTCTACTGCCTTGGTTCATTCTATCACTGCCTTGGTGCATTTCTTGAATCACTTGTTTCGGTCTGTAACTACCGAGGGTCATTCTTTCACTCGCTACCATCATTCTGTTTGGCCAGTGGTTTGATTCTGATCTAGTACACCAGGTCAGTGGTTTCATTCTGGTTCTTAGATGCAGTGGTTGCATTCTAAGCTGTTGGGGCAGGGGTTGATTCCTGTCGGCAGTGCTTTCAGGCTTGGACTTACTGCTTTGATTCTTTGGCTACCTGCTTTAAGGCTTCGTTTCACTAGTGTCATTCTTTCCCTGTGTTTGATTCTGTATTCTTATGTCGACCTTTCGGTCTGTAACTACTTAGGTGCAGTCTGGTTGTTAGGTGTTTGGTTCTTCTACTTACTTGTTAGAGACCCGAGCTACCTTGTTGAAGCCTTACACTTACCCGCTCCATTCCGATACCCTAGTGGAGATCACCCATACTTGCTACCCTGGCTTGAAGTCCGAGCAGCCCTTGCTTAAGACCCGAGCTACCTTGTTAGAGACCCTAGCTACTGGAGCGGAAGTCTGAGTCCACTTAGCTGCATTCTTGAACTAACTCGTTCCATTCTCATACATACGGGTTCGAGCCTGTAACTACCTTATTTCATTCTTGGACTCCTTAGCAGCATTCCCGGCATCAGTCTTACTATGTCTAGCTTCACTCTGCCACTCCCTAGGTTGATTCCTGCTGGCACTGGTTTGGTTCTGTAACTACTTAGCTTCCTTCTGAGCCAGTAGCTTGGCAGATCCGGTAGTAGGGGGCACGGTCGAAGTCACCAAGTCACTACGCCATGTTACGCGGTAGGAGCTTTTGGAGTTAGCTCCATTCTCAGTGGTATTGGTTTAAGGCTTAGCCCTATCAGCTTGATTCTCTAACTCCTCGGGTGAACTCTATCCCTTAGCAGCTCCGCTCTTTGGCTACCCGGTGGCAGTCTTAGCCTGACTATTTCCATTCTGAGTAGCACTTGTGTCAGTCTGAGCCTACTGAGTTCCATTCCCGTACTTGCTAGCTTCACTCTGCCACTCCCTTGTTTGAGTCTATCCCTTCTTAGGTCAATTCTGTAACTACTGATTGGTAGGCTGAGTTCTGTGACTCCTTAGCTCTATTCTTAGTCTGCTTTGCTTCATTCTTTGACTACCCCGTGACATTCTGATCTTGCTTCTGGGCAATCGGTGGACTTATTCGTTGATTAATACCCTTAGAAGCGGGGAATCGGTGCATTTACCTGTACTTACTAAGAGGGGGATCGGTTGGCTTACAGGGAATCAGCAGCACCAGTATCAGCCTGAGCAGCTACATACCAAGACCCATACTGCCAAGCATCAGTCTGATT
>NW_027020850.1:0-12500 GCF_036884655.1 Musa acuminata AAA Group
GTATTAGTTAATATAATCATTTATAATTATATTATCGATAATTATTAGTATTAATTATTACTATATATTGATATTGGTACTACTACATACTTTTATATTACTACATATTGATATATTGATATTGATTTTGTATTGGTATTAATTTGATTGATATTGATTGCAGCTCACACTGCATTTAGTCACACTCCATTTAGACGGATTTCAATATCAGTCCTTCTATTTTGTCTGTGATTGTGGATTGAATGAACAAAGAGATGAACTCAAGAATGGTGTAGTAAAGAACGAAGAATTAAATGAAAGAGTGGTTCGAAACAAAGAAATACAATAGTTAGAACTGTATGCATATGGATTTACAAAAACTCCATTATGGGTAAAAACGAGATAGTTGTGACGATTCAGTTCAGTAATTTAGTAATATTATCATTTCAATTCGGAGTTTTTAGTTACTTCGGACCGCTGGATCTTAATGATAAAAATGAGTAATAATTCATTGGTTGATTGTATCATTAACCATTTCTTTTTTTTTGTGCGAGGAACTTACCATGAATCCACTGATTTCTGCCGCTTCCGTTATTGCTGCTGGATTGGCCGTGGGGCTTGCTTCTATTGGACCTGGAGTTGGTCAAGGTACTGCTGCAGGCCAAGCTGTAGAAGGTATTGCGAGACAACCAGAAGCAGAGGGTAAAATACGAGGTACTTTATTGCTTAGTCTAGCTTTTATGGAAGCTTTAACAATTTACGGACTGGTCGTGGCGTTAGCGCTTTTATTTGCGAATCCTTTTGTTTAATCCTAGAAATAAATAGAAAAAAGTACCTTACATACTTTTTTCTTATTTTATTAACTTTAACTTGGAATTGCCCTTTGCTTCTTCGAATTATATTTACACTTTACTTATAAATTACTTATTTGTTGAGACAATACTGATTTGAGGATGAGGAATTACCAGATTCGCTTGCTTTCTTCCTTTCTGTCCTTAGCTTAGTACAATAGAAAACTTTTTTACTTTCATTGTTCGAAGCGTTTCAACAAACGAAATAGTTATCAATTGATATGAGATCTAAGACCTAAGTAAAGTATCTTATTGGAAACTTCTTGAAAACTTAAAAAATAATAAATTTCAAACAAATGATTTAATCTATTGCCATTAAATAAAGTGGAAATGAAATTAATAAAAAGAAATCGATCAAAAAAAGGCGAGTGAAGTGATACAAAAAGAACTCTGTTCTTTGTTAGTCCTATCCATAAGAGAGGGGAGCATATGAAAAATGTAATCGATTCTTTCGTTTCCTTGGGTCACTGGCCATCCGCCGGGAGTTTCGGGTTTAATACCGATATTTTAGCAACAAATCCAATAAATCTAAGTGTAGTGCTTGGTGTATTGATTTATTTTGGAAAGGGAGTGTGTGCGAGTTGTGTATTTCAAGAATAGGTTGGATCCATCCAGCTGCACTTTATTTATGGTATTTATAGGAGAAATAGGAAAAAGGTGCACGATCTCGACGAATTACTTCTGAATAAATTAAGAAATCATATGTAAGAACCATAGCATTTCGTGACTTATTGGTAAATCCACTTTGATTCTCTATCAACCAATAATGTGAGACCATTAACATGGTTAAAGCTAAATTGTTTAAAGTCCAGGTAAAACATGGTACTCTTTCTACCACTTCTACCACTACGTTAGTAACGAAATGGTTAAAAAAAAAATAGTTGGTAATTTATTTGATTTGATATAGAACACTCATATCGATAAAAGAATTTGAACCATTTACTAGAAAAATGAGCACTTTGCTTTTTTTATCTAATGCCGAAATGACGACCTATGTATAAAAAAAGAGGAATTTTTGGACTTGAAGAAACAAATAAAAAATATAATAATTATTATTTTCATTTTTTTAAAATGAAAAATGAAATAGAATTCTAAAAATGAAAATGATAAATAAAATACAAAACAAATATAAATAAAATACAAATAAAGAAACAACTTTGCTGACAATTCTAGATTTTTGTCTGGTCTAGTCGGAAGAGTCCTCCTGATATTCTGGTCTTGTATCAGTTTTGACATCTTTGAATACAAACAGAAAAGAGAGGGTAGGCTCATTACATTAAAAAAGATATGGGAATACCCACACCATAAATAAAACATTAAAAAAGATATGGGAATACCCACACCATAAATAAAATAAATAATTGAGCGTGAGAGCCAAATGAATCGAAAGATTCATGTTTGGTTCGGGAAGAGATCATGGAAGTTTTGAAATTAATGATAAGATAATCTACTTTCATTAAATGATTTATTAGATAATCGAAAACAGAGGATTTTGAATACTATTCGAAATTCGGAAGAATTACGTAAAGGGGCCATTGAGCAGCTCGAAAGAGCCCGGGCTCGCTTACGTAAAGTGGAAATGGAAGCAGATGAGTATCGAATGAATGGATACTCTGAAATAGAACGAGAAAAACAAAATTTGATTAATGCCACTAGTAATAGTTTGGAACAATTAGAAAATTACAAAATGAAACCCTTCAGTTTGAACAACAAAGAGCGATTAATCAGGTCCGACAACGAGTTTTCCAACAAGCCTTACAAGGAGCTCTAGGAACTCTGAATAGTTGCTTGAATAGCGAGTTACATTTCCGTACGATCCGTGCTAATATTGGCATTCTCGGGGCCATGCAAGAAATAACTGATTAGCCCTTCTTTTTTTAGTTATAGTTTAGGCATTATTTTTATCTTTTCCTTCCTAAAAAGAATAAAGAAACACTAATGGTAACCCTTCGAGCCGACGAAATTAGTAATATTATTCGTGAGCGTATTGAACAATATAGTAGAGAAATAAAGATTGTGAATACCGGTACCGTACTTCAAGTAGGCGACGGAATTGCTCGTGTTCATGGTCTTGATGAAGTAATGGCAGGTGAATTAGTAGAGTTTCAAGAGGGTACAATAGGCATTGCTCTGAATTTGGAATCAAATAATGTTGGCGTTGTATTAATGGGTGATGGTTTGATGATACAAGAGGGAAGTTCCGTAAAAGCAACAGGACGAATTGCTCAGATACCTGTGAGTGAGGGTTATTTGGGTCGTGTTATAAATGCTCTGGCTAAACCTATTGATGGGAGAGGTGAAATTTCAGCTTCTGAATCTCGGTTAATTGAATCTCCTGCCCCAGGTATTATTTCTAGACGTTCTGTATATGAGCCTCTTCAAACGGGGCTTATTGCCATTGATTCGATGATCCCTATAGGACGCGGTCAGCGAGAATTAATTATTGGGGACAGACAGACCGGCAAAACAGCCGTAGCCACAGATACGATTCTCAATCAAAAAGGTCAAAATGTAATATGTGTTTATGTAGCTATTGGTCAAAAAGCATCTTCTGTGGCTCAGGTAGTGACTACTTTCCGGAAAAGGGGGCGATGGAATATACTATTGTGGTAGCCGAAACGGCGGATTCACCTGCTACATTACAATACCTCGCTCCTTATACGGGAGCGGCTCTGGCTGAGTTTTTTATGTATCGTGGACAACATACTTTAATAATTTATGATGATCTCTCCAAACAGGCACAAGCTTATCGCCAAATGTCTCTTCTATTAAGAAGACCTCCCGGTCGTGAAGCTTATCCAGGAGATGTTTTTTATTTGCATTCACGACTTTTGGAAAGAGCCGCTAAATCAAATTCTAGTTTAGGTGAAGGAAGTATGACCGCTTTACCGATAGTTGAGACTCAATCTGGAGACGTTTCAGCTTATATTCCTACTAATGTAATTTCCATTACAGATGGACAAATATTCTTATCTGCCGATCTATTCAATGCTGGAATCCGACCTGCTATTAATGTGGGTATTTCCGTTTCCAGAGTAGGATCCGCAGCTCAAATTAAAGCCATGAAACAAGTAGCCGGCAAATCAAAATTGGAACTAGCGCAATTCACAGAGTTAGAAGCCTTTGCACAATTCGCTTCTGATCTCGATAAAGCTACTCAGAATCAATTGGCAAGAGGTCAACGATTACGCGAGTTGCTTAAACAATCCCAATCAGACCCTCTCGCAGTGGAAGAACAGATAGCTACTATTTATACCGGAGCGAATGGATATCTTGATCCGCTAGAAATTGGACAGGTAAAGAAATTTCTCAGTCAGTTACGTAGCTACTTAAAAAACAATAAACCTAAATTTCAAGAAATTATATCTTCTACCAAGACATTCACCGAGGAAGTAGAATTTCTTTTGAAGGAAGCTATTCAAGAACAGATCGAACTGTTTTTACTTCAGGAACAAACATAAATTTCTTACTTTTATTCTATTCTTGGTATATTCTATTCTTAGTACAAGAGTAATCATTGAGAAATAGTTCTGATTCGAATGATTCAAAAAGGGTTTCTTAGTATAGCCATTTTTAAAAAGTATAGCCATTTTAAAAATAGATGGAAATAAATTGCGTCCAATAGGATTTGAACCTATACCAAAGGTTTAGAAGACCTCTGTCCTATCCATTAGACAATGGACGCTTTTCATTCCTATTTTATTTTTTTGTATTCTTACTTTCTTTTGTTCGGATAAAAAATCAAATTACACGGAAAATATTTTAGGGAATAAAAAAGAATGCATATCTAAATTGATGGTGCATGTATGTATAATACATAATAAGATGTATAATACATAACATAATAAGATGTATAATACATAATAAGAAATATGGAGCGGGTAGCGGGAATCGAACCCGCATCGTTAGCTTGGAAGGCTAGGGGTTATAGTCGACGTTGCTTGATCACTTTTAACGTCTCTAATTCAAAACCGAACGTGAAATTTTGATTTCATTCGGCTCCTTTATGGAAGATTGATGTATTCCTAGAGAAAATTAGATCCATAACATCTATGTCAGCCTTTCTGTCTGAATGTATCCCAAACTACTCGCTTACTAGATGATCCCTCTAGAGGAGAGGGATTATACCAAATCCGTCTAGTCTAGTTACTTCGTTCCCTATTTCCACTCGCAGGATCCCGAGGAAAAGAATTTGGTTTCCACCGAGCTGAAACAATATGCTGATGGTTCTAGTAAACCAAAACCACCCTTTTCTAGCTTGTTTGGCTTCAATTTCCCTTTTACAACACCAAAATTTAAGATCTAGTTACGATTGGAAATAAACTTTTGTATCTTCATCCATAGATCCTTTATTCATACTCATTCGATTGGAAGAATTGATCCAATTCAAAAAAAATTATGTTTCACGACTCCATATACATAATCCAATTTTCTTATTCAATTTCGAAAATAGAATTTCTAATTGGACTTTGGATACAAATCGTGAGAATGTATGTTCTTCCTCAAATATGCTATTGAGAGGTAAAGGATTAAACCCTTTTAAGAAATAAAGTTTTTGATCGGAGTATGCAAAAAACCGAGAGACCCCTTAACTTTTTAAGTTGTTAATAGAACGAATCACACTTTTACCACTAAACTATACCCGCTACATATACATTATTGTATATGAATGGACTATTTGTCGAACAAGGGAGTGAGACGCAATCAAGATAGCATTAAAATTATAACGTTGACACATATTTAGTCCCGCCAGCCAGGGACTTAAAAGGCGAAGAGCACAAAGCTTTTCTAAATAACATATATAAATTTAAAAAACAGTATAAAGTTATACTTATACTTTTCCTTTGCTGGATTGCTGGCATTCTCAGTCTGTCTGAAGGGGTCATTGAAGCTGGACAAAAAAAGAGGTACTGGCCCGGCCAGTACTTAACTAGGACCAGGCCGGGAGAATAAACCTTTCGTACAAAATTAAAGAAGTAAGGTTTTCTTTCTATTGGAGATACCTGTTTCGAATCTTATCTAAATGGAATTCTTGATCAAATTCGTTCTTGACTTACTCTTAACTTACTTAAATGAAACTTAAATTAAATTACGTAAATGTAAATTAACTTAAATATAAATATAATTATATAATTACTTATATAATTACATTACTTAAATTATTAAAATTAACTTAACTTAATATAAATATAATTATATAATTATAATTATATAATTACTTAATTATATAATTACTTATAATATAATATTATTATAATATAATATTATTAATTACTTAATTATATAATTACTTATAATATACAATTACTTATAAAATTACTTATAATATAATATTATAATATTTAATATTATAATATTTAAGAAATTTTTTATTACATAAAAAAAACCTTTAATTTGTTTTTTCTTTACTTTAATTGAAAATAAAATTTCAATTCCTTTAACCTTTAAATTTAGATTAGAATTTATTAATAATTTTAATTTTTAATTATTCACTTTTTATTTTTTTTTTATTTCATCTGTAATGAAATCTATTCTATAATTAGAAATTTTAATAGAATGTTTCATATTTCTAATGATAATGTTATAATTATAATGTTTAATATCTTTCTTAAATTATAATGTTTAATATCTTTCTTAATAAAAAATATTATATTAATGTCTTTCTTAAACTTAATAATTAATATCTTAAAAATTAAAAATTTTTTCTTTTTTATTATTTTCTTTTCTTTTTTTATTTAATTTCAATTTAAATTGAAATAGTTAATTTCAATTTCATTTGAAATTTTATTGAAATTTCAATTTTATTTAAATTGGGAGAGATGGCTGAGTGGACTAAAGCGGCGGATTGCTAATCCGTTGTACGAGTTATTCGTACCGAGGGTTCGAATCCCTCTCTCTCCGCCCGCTCTGATTACTTGATACTTTCGATTTCGAAGGAATTTCGATTCCTTTATTTTTTTATAGGTAAAGTGAATATATGGAATAGATAAAATAATAAGAAAAAATTAGAAAAACAAAGAAAACTCAATTTTTTTTTATTCCTCACGTCCAGGATTACGTCCCGGATCATTAGATAAGAATCCGAAGATGAAGAGAGAAACAAAGAATATCACTACTGTGTAAACAAAGAGTTTGAGAGTAAGCATTACACAATCTCCAAGATAAGATCATTTTAGAAAAAGGGAATAGATTACCTATTTTTTCTTTTTACCACATATACTATTTTGTTTGATTTGACATCATACCCCCCAAAATGGAGTTTTTTGATTTGAAAAGAAAAAGAAAGTCACTTTTACGAATTTCTTTGTAATAAGATTTTTATTCCTTCCTCACAAAAATTTTCTTGTCATATCGACAATTAGGTATTGTAGGGGACCTAGACCTAATAAACTCCTTACTCACTGAAAGGTCAGAACGAGTAAATAAACTGATCAAAATTCATCTCCGCGGTTACTCAATATACAAGAATTTCCATTTTTTAATCGAGGGTTTATAATTCTAATGTAAGACTTAGCCGATCTTATCCATTTTTATAATTTTTTTTGTCGAATAAATCATGAATGGATTTGGCAAAGTATTAAGGATTTTATCGAAAACTTACAGCAGCTTGCCAAACAAAGGCTAAGAGAAAAAAGAGAACAGGTATGACAGGCATCACATCTACGATTGGATTGAAAACGGCATAAGCTTCAGGCAATTTGGCAAAGAAAAAACTATTCGAATAAAGGACAGAATTAAGACAGATACAGATTAAGCTAAAGATATTAAACATAACAAACATTTCGTTCTTGTAGATTAGATAATTTTATTTTGATTGAGTTATTTTTATAAGGGAAAAATGAAAAAGGCAAGTCAAAAAATCCTTCTTTTTTTTTGAACTCTCCCAAATCAAAAATCCTTCCTTCCATTCTCAAATGAGAATACAAGGAATTCTACTTTCATACATTATCTTAATTGAATTCTATGTAATGATCAATTAACTTTTTTGATTCTATATCTAATCTACATGTGTTGAATCCTAGCAACAAACAAAATACCCCATATGTTTTTATTATGTATTATGTATTTTTTTGGGGGGGGGGATTGACGAATAACTAATTCTAATAATAGTCTTGACTAGTGCCAAACAGGAAAAATGGGGCGTGGCCAAGCGGTAAGGCAGCGGGTTTTGGTCCCGTTATTCGGAGGTTCGAATCCTTCCGTCCCAGATCGTTTCCATCAGAAACAAAAGATGGGATCACATTGTATCCCACATAAAACGGAAAAATCTTAAAGAGAACAACCTTTTCTTTTGTTCTGAATTCTTAGAATGTCTTTTGTTCTGAATTCTTAGAATGAATTCTTAGAATGGATTCTTAGAATCCATTTGATTTATCACAAGCATAATAAAGTGTCAAATACAGGTGGAAGTTTTTTTGAATAAAAAAAAGAGAAATTTGGGGTCTATCATTCACATTCATAATATGCTCGTACTATTGTTATATTCATTATGTCCCATATTCATGAAATATGAATTCTAAATATGAATTATAATTCTCACATGATGCATTCCGAATTGAAGCGTGAAACAAAAGCATCTCTATTCCCTTCCACACAAAGCCTAAAGTCAAAAATAGGGTATCCCAATTTCACATTCTATGTGAAGACTAAAGAGTAGGGAGTTTGTCGTACTAATTTCATCACTGGTTTTAAAACTTCTAAAGCTGTGCTGTGGCGTGGGAAAAAATAGGATAAAAATTGTCTGAATTCCATTTCTTTCTATCTTATATCTTAGATGCCTCAAATGAAAATAATTGTAAATCAATGTAACGTAGCGATTGGGGGGAAATTTTGATATTCCATATATTTTAACTTGATTTTATGGAATTGATGGAAAAATTGTTGAACCTGAAGTAAAACAAAATCTATATAAACTAAAATAAACAAGGCCTACGCTATGCCTATATGTATGATATATATTGTGTATTGTTATTATATTGTTGTATTTCAATAACAATGTTGTTGTATTTCAATAACAATGTTGTTGTATTTCAATAACAATGGCCTTTCACTTAAGTGAAAAGAATTTGTGGAAGGGGATCTTTGATTTTAAAAATATCCATGATTACCCCCAGTAACAATATTCAGATTCTTTCTTTCAGATGAAAGAAAGAATAAGGATCTTAATGTTGCCGTACATGAGACCTTTTCTATTTCATACTCATGAAAATAGATAAACTAGATTATCAATTTACTTCTTTGGTTAAAAGAAAACCAATTGATAATTCAATTGAACATGGTAAAATTTATGTCTCCTTAGGGAATGAAATATCTGCTAAAAATTTTTAGCTACTCATTGTGATTGCGTCGACTTGGTGATTGAATTAGAGATCCAGTTTAGTCATGACTAGAAAACATAGTTCCAGTCATGATGTTGAAGTCGGAGATTTTTAAAACATTTTTTTATGAACTCTTGGTTGGTACTCGAAGAAATATGATAAATCAATAGTATCTAGAAACTTACGACCTTTTTGTTTTTTGGTCATTGGAACAGTTTATTTGACTAATAATTTATTTTTTTCCGGGATTGGAAATATATTAAATTAAAGGATTTGAGGTTTATAGTTTTTTTGTTCTAGAAAAATAGATTCTGCATTTCATGATTGATCGTCCCGAACAATCTGTTGGAGATGTAAAGTAAATAAGTCTTAAGCAAACATCTTTCTTAGAAATACGTTTCATTCATATGATAGAATATCGAGTTAAAGAAATTGGATCCTTGCTGAGCTTTCTCCGGATAAATACAATACTTATCTATCCATAGAATACTTATCTATCCATAGGTATAAAGTATAGACTATTATATAGTTCCCGTTGTTCCCATCGAGCCAATGACTATTCATGATTACATATTAAATCAATTCCATTGCGGTTTGAAATTAAATTGAATTCTAAATTAGAGGAATGTTATGGTAAAACTTCGTTTGAAACGATGTGGTAGAAAGCAACGTGCGACTTGAAGGACATGATCCGCTGTGGATTTTTACATCCACCATTTTCTATACAAATGAAGATGCTCTTGGCTCGACATAGTTTGTTCTGTTCCATTAGGAATCTAATTTTTCTTAGGTTGATAGTACATGATGGAGCTCGAGCGGAAAGGATTGATTCATTTATCAAGGGGAAGAATCTAGGGTTAGTGCCAATCAATCAATAAGTTAGACCAGCTTTGTAAGTATATCCTTAAAATATAAAATAATCGGAATTGATAAAACTATTTCGATCAAAAAAAAGTGTATCACAGAGGAATCAATTCTTCGTATTCTATTTCTATGGGTATTCTATTTCTATAGAAAGAAATAAAAAAAACAAAAGGTATGTTGCTGCCCTTTTGAAAGGAGTAAGGATCACCGAAGTAATGTCTAAACCCAATGATTTTACAAAGCAAAGATAAAGGATTCCGAAACAAGGAAACACTATTTTCAATTGTCTCAAAAATTGGATCAGAATTAGGAATAAAAATAGATTCGAGATGAGACAAACAAAAGAGGTTAGAGACGGCTCAAGAAATGTCTAAGGATTTCCCTTCGAATTCTGTCAGAATTACCCAACTTGAGTTATGAGTACGAATGAAATTTATTTTTTTTTTTTTTTTTAGGAAGAACAAAATAATAATAATGAATTAGACTATGATTTGAGTCATTATTTTGTGTTTACTATTTGATATTATATACAGAAAGATATACCGAAATAAAAATAATTTTTTCTCGAGCTCGAGCCGTATGAGGAGAAAAACCTCCTATACGTTTCTGGGGGGGGATTGTTTATGTACATCTATCCCAATGAGCCATCTATCGAATCGTTGCAATTGATGTTCGATCCCGAAGAGAAGGAAGAGATTTTCGAAAAGTGGGTTTTTATGATCCGATAAAGAATCAAACTTATTTAAACGTTCCCGCTATTCTATATTTCCTTGAAAAGGGCGCTCAACCTACAGGAACTGTTTATGATATTTTAAGTAAGGCAGAATTTTTTAAAGAAAAAACCTCGAGTTAATTAAAAGAAAAAACAACAAAATTAATAAAAAAGGGGGGAGATGATTAATATAAAATCTATCTTTGTATAATTTTTTACTTACAATTTTTTACCTAAAATTTTCCCTTTTCTTGCTCTATTCATACTTAAATTTACTTTTTTCTTGTTATAGGAATCCACCAACAAACAAGGGATTAATCTTGCTTATTGTACCTCTATTGATTGAGTAAACCCGAGATTTTTTCTTTATCTTTTCCTTATTTTTTTCCATCAAAATTTCTTATTTATGTTGTGCCAACCCAATACAAATCCTTATTTTATTTACTTTATTTGTTATTTGTTTTCTCAACATTGCATTCATATTGACAATGGTGTATCGAACAAATATAATTGATCATAGATAAATTAATTGATCATAGATAAATAAATCTCTTTATCCAGACCCCATATTGGGTTTTAACTTCACTTTTACTCAAATAATGGGTTTTGCATTGTTGGGTTTACTGTCATATAAGACGTATTTTGGAATTTAACTTAACAAAAATAAAAAATTGATAAAAAACTGGTAGGTCTGTCACAATTTTAGCATCTCTTTTAGGAATCTGGTGTTTTTAAATATGATCTGTACATTTTCTATTTATTTTGTATAATCGATCATAAAACATAAAATATTTTTTTATTTATTATTAGTTCAATGTTTTGATGGGGTCGTGCAGTGCAATTTAATGGATTTTTCATTTTTATCGTATCTACATATCCTATTTATTTTATTTTATTCGGGTTGCTAACTCAACGGTAGAGTACTCGGCTTTTAAGTGCGACTATGATCTTTTACACATTTTGATGAAGCAACAAATTCGTCCAGACTATTGGTAGAGTCTATAAGACCACGACTGATCCTCAAGGGTAATGAATGGAAAAAGTAGCATGTCGTAATAAAAAAAATTTCTTATTTTATTAAATATTTTATTAAAAAATTACAAATTCAAATGAAAGTGGAACTTTTAGTTTATCCTTACTGGATCGCTACAAAAATAAAAAATTTTTGGAAGGGAAGGGGACAAAACAAATTCACATTTACAGTTGGGTCTAGTGAATAAATGGATAGAGCCTATGGTTCCAATTTTGGTAAAACAAAAAGCAACGAGCTTATGTTCTTAATTTGAATTGAACGATTACCCGATCTAATTAGACGTTAAAAATAGATTAGTGCCTTATACGGGAAAGGGTGAGTTCTCCTGTGGGTGGACCATTGATTCTTTTTCCTTTTTTTTTAATAAATCCTAACTATTCTTTATTATGGATTAGAAACGGATGTGTAGAAGAAACAGTATACTGATAAAGAGAATAAATTCCAAAGTCAAAAGAGCGATCGGGTTGCAAAAATAAAGGGTTTGTTATCCTCTTGTAATTATAACGAAGATAAACAACGAAGATAAACCAATTCGATAGAAAAAGAGAATAAAAAGATCTATTGATTGGACTCCCTGTTTCCTTTTCGGGGTATATATTTTTATTACTATTGTATTCTATATACATAATAGAATACAAAATACCCTGTTTTGACCATATTGCACTATGTATCATTTGATAACCCAATAAATGCCTCCTACCCCTGCTTCAAGTGGAAATGTAAATGGAAGAATTACAAGGATA
>NW_027020850.1:20000-25000 GCF_036884655.1 Musa acuminata AAA Group
GTTAGTTGGGGGAAGAATCAGCACGAATCGGATTTTTTGAGGAACGTATCGAGAGAGAATTTGATTTGGTTAGACAATGTGTGGTTGGTAAACAAGGATCGGTTTTTTAGCAAGGTACGGAATGTATTGTCAAATATTCAATATGATTCCACAAGATCTATTTTCGTTCAAGTAAGGGATTCTAGCCAATTGAAAGGATCTTCTGATCAATCCATAGATCATTTCGATTCCATTAGAAATGAGGATTCAGAATATCCCACATTGATCGATCAAACAGACATTCAGCAACTAAAAGAAAGATCGATTCTTTGGGATCCTTCCTTTCTTCAAACGGAACGAACAGAGATAGAATCAGATCGATTCCCGAAATGCCTTTTTGGATCTTCCTCAATGTCCCGGCTATTCACGGAACGTGAGAAGCAGATGAATAATCATCTGCTTCCGGAAGAAATCGAAGAATTTCTTGGGAATCCTACAAGATCAATTCGTTCTTTTTTCTCTGACAGATGGTCAGAACTTCATCTGGGTTCGAATCCTATTGAGAGGTCCACTAGAGATCAGAAATTTTTGAAGAAAAAACAAGATGTTTCTTTTGTCCCTTCCAGGCGATTGGAAAATAAAGAAATGGTTGATATATTCAAGATAATTATGTATTTACAAAATACCGTCTCAATTCATCCTATTTCATCAGATCCGGGATGTGATATGGTTCCGAAGGATGAACCGGATATGGACAGTTCCAATAAGATTTCATTCTTGAACAAAAATCCATTTTTTGATTTATTTCATCTATTCCATGACCGGAACAAAAGGGGATACACGTTACACCACGATTTTGAATCAGAAGAGAGATTTCAAGAAATGGCAGATCTATTCACTCTATCAATAACCGAGCCGGATCTGGTGTATCATAGGGGATTTGCCTTTTCTATTGATTCCTACGGGTTGGATCAAAAAAAATTCTTGAATGAGGTATTCAACTCCAGAGATGAATCGAAAAAGAAATCTTTATTGGTTCTACCTCCTCTTTTTTATGAAGAGAATGAATCTTTTTATCGAAGGATCAGAAAAAAATCGGTCCGGATCTACTGCGGGAATGATTTGGAAGATCCAAAACTAAAAACAGCGGTATTTGCTAGCAACAACATAATGGAGGCAGTCAATCAATATAGATTGATCCGAAATCTGATTCAAATCCAATATAGCACCTATGGGTACATAAGAAATGTATCTAATCGATTCTTTTTAATGAATAGATCCGATCGCAACTTCGAATATGGAATTCAAAGGGATCAAATAGGAAATGATACTCTGAATCATATAACTATAATGAAATATACGATCAACCAACATTTATCGAATTTGAAAAAGAGTCAGAAGAAATGGTTTGATCCTCTTTTTTCTCGAACCGAGAGATCCATGAATCGGGATCCTGATGTATATAGATACAAATGGTCCAATGAGAGCAAGAATTTCCAGGAACATTTGGAACATTTCGTTTCTGAACAGAAGAACCGTTTTCAAGTAGTGTTCGATCGGTTACGTATTAATCAATATTCGATTGATTGGTCCGAGGCTATCGACAAACAAAATTTGTCTAAGTCACTTCGTTTCTTTTTGTCCAAGTCACTTCCCTTTTTGTCCAAGTCACTTCCCTTTTTGTCCAAGTCACTTCCCCTTTTCTTTGTGAGTATCGGGAATATCCCCATTCATAGGTCCGAGATCCACATCCGTGAATTGAAAGGTCCGAATGATCAACTCCGCAATCAGTTGTTAGAATCAATAGGTGTTCAAATCGTTCATTTGAATAAATTGAAACCCTTCTTATTGGATGATCATGATACTTCCCAAAGACCGGAATTCTTTATCAATGGAGGAACAACATTACCATTTTTGTTCAAAAAGATACCAGAGTGGATGATTGACTCATTCTATACTAGAAATAATCGCAGGAAATCCTTTGATAACACGGATTCCTATTTCTCAATGATATTCCATGATCGAGACAATTGGCTGAATCCCGTGAAACCATTTCATAGAAGTTCATTGATATCTTCTTTTTATAAAGCAAATCGACTTCGATTCTTGAATGATCCAAATCACTTCTGGTTCTATTGTAACAAAAGATTCCCTTTTTATGTGGAAAAGACCCGTATCAATAATTATGATCTTACATATGGACAATTCCTCACTACCTTGTTCATTCGCAACAAAATATTTTCTTCGTGCGTCGGTAAAAAAAAACATATTTTTTTGGAGAGAGAGACTATTTCACCAATCGAGTCACAGGTATCTAACATATTCATACCTAAAGATTTTCCACAAAGTGGTGACAAAACGTATAACTTGTACAAATCTTTCCGTTTTCCAATTCGATCCGAGCCATTCGTTCGTAGAGCTATTTACTCGATCGCAGACATTTCTGCAACACCTCTAACAGAGAAACAAAGAGTCAATTTTGGAAGAACTTATTGTCAGCCTCTTTCAGATATGAATCTATCTGATTCAGAAGGGAAGAACTTGCATCGGTATCTCAGTTTCAATTCAAACATGGGTTTGATTCACACTCCATGTTCTGAGAAATATTTACCATCCGGAAAGAGGAAAAAAAAACGGAGTCTTTCTCTAAAGAAATGCGTTGAGAAACGGCAGATGTATAGAACCTTTCAACGAGATAGTGCTTTTTCAAATCTCTCAAAATGGAATCTGTTCCAAACAAAATGGAATCCGTTCCAAACATATATGCCATGGTTCCTTACTTTGACAGAGTGCAAATATCTAAATTTCACCCTTTTAGATACTTTTTCAGACCCATTGTCGATACTAAGTAGCAGTCACAAATTTGTATCCATTTTTCATGATATTATGCATGGATCAGATATATCATGGCCAATTCCTCAGAAGATTCTTCCACAATGGACTCTGATAAGTGAGATTTTGAGTCTGATAAGTGAGATTTCGAGGGAGTGTTTACAGAATCTTCTTCTGTCCGAAGAAATGATTCATCGAAATAATGAGTCACCCGTTCCATTGATATGGACACATCTGAGATCAACAAATGCTCGGGAGTTGGAGTTCCTCTATTCAATCTTTTCCCTTCTTCTTGTTGCTGGATATCTCGTTCGTATACATCTTCTCTTTGTTTCCCAAGCCTCTAGTGAGTTACAGACAGAGTTAGAAAAGATCAAATCTTTGATGATTCCATCATACATGATTGAGTTGCGAAAACTTTTGGATGGGTATCCTACATCTGAACTGAATTCTTTCTGGTTAAAGAATCTCTTTCTAGTTGTTCTGAAACAATTAGGAGATTCTCTGGAAGAAATACGGGGTTTTGCTTTTGGTGGCAACATGCTATTGGTCGCTTGTGGGGTCAAATCAATACGTTCTAGGAAGAAATATTTGAATATCAATCTCATCGATCTCATAAGTATCATATCAAATCCCATCAATCTCATAAGTATCATACCAAATCCCATCAATCGAATCACTTTTTCGAGAAATACGAGACATCTAAGTCGTACAAGTAAAGAGATCCATTCATTGATAAGAAAAAGAAAAAAGGTGAACGGTGATTGGATTGATGAGAAAATAGAATCCTGGGTCGCGAACAGTGATTCGATTGATGATGAAGAAAGAGAATTCTTGGTTCAGTTCTCCACCTTAACGACAGAAAAAAGGATTGATCAAATTCTATTGAGTCTGACTCATAGTGATCATTTATCAAAGAATGACTCTGGTTATCAAATGATTGAACAACCGGGATCAATTTACTTACGATACTTAGTTGACAAGTATATAATGAATTATGAGTTCAATGGATCCTGTTTAGCAGAAAGACGGATATTCCTTGCTCATTATCAGACAATTACTTATTCACAAACCTCGTGTGGGGCTAATAGTTTTCATTTCCCATCTCATGGAAAACCCTTTTCGCTCCGCTTAGCCCTATCCCCTTCTAGGAGTATTTTAGTGATAGGTTCTATAGGAACTGGACGATCCTATTTGGTCAAATACCTAGCGACAAACCCCTATGTTCCTTTCATTACGGTATTTCCGAACAAGTTCCCGGATGACAAGCCTAAAGATTATTTTATTGATGATATCGATTTTGATGATAGTGATAGTGACGATATCGATATTGATGATAGTGACGATATCGATATTGATGATAGTGACGATATTGATGATGACCTTGATACGGAGCTGCTAACTATGTATATGACGCCGAAAATAGACCGATTTGATATCACCTTTCAATTCGAATTAGCAAAAGCAATGTCTCCTTGCATAATATGGATTCCAAACATTCATGATCTGTATATGAATGAGTCGAATTACTTATCCCTCGGTCTATTAGAGAACTATCTCTCCAGAGATTGTGAAAGATGTTCCACTAGAAATATTCTTGTTATTGCTTCGACTCATATTCCCCAAAAAGTGGATCCCGCTCTAATAGCTCCGAATAAATTAAATACATGCATTAAGATACGAAGGCTTCTTATTCCGCAACAACGAAAGCACTTTTTCATTCTTTCATATACTAGGGGATTTCACTTGGAAAAGAAAATGTTCCATACTAACGGATTGGGGTCCATAACCATGGGTTCCAATGTACGAGATCTTGTAGCACTTATCAATGAGGCCCTATCAATTAGTATTACACAGAAGAAATCAATTATAGAAACTAATACAATTAGATTAGCTCTTCATAGACAAACTTGGGATTTGCGATCCCAGGTAAGATCGGTTCAGGATCATGGGATCCTTTTCTATCAGATAGGAAGGGCTGTTGCACAAAATGTACTTCTAAGTAATTGCCCCATAGATCCTATATCTATCTATATGAAGAAGAGATCAGAAGGGGATTCTTATTTGTACAAATGGTACTTCGAACTTGGAACGAGCATGAAGAAATTAACGATACTTCTTTATCTTTTGAGTTGTTCTGCCGGATCGGTCGCTCAAGATCTTTGGTCTTCACCCGGACCTGATGAAAA
>NW_027020851.1:0-5000 GCF_036884655.1 Musa acuminata AAA Group
GAATCAGCATTACATCCAGATGCATCTCTCCTCTTTGAATCGAGGATATAGCAATTTCCCTTGGATTTATCAATCTAAGTAGGAGACAATATATCCTAACATTATTAATAATTTTTTGATTCAAGGGGTCATCCCATCTTAATTGAAAAATAAAATATTTTTTCAGGAACAAATCTAGTTCTCCTTCCTTATTTTTCTTGGATTGTTTTTTTTTTTTTTTACCTTTTTTAATGTTTGATCTCGTGCAATCCTCTTCAAGATATTCCTTTTGGTTTTGTTTTGTGGATCTGATACAAGATTTGATTGACCCTCTTTTTCTTGGTTGGAATTTTGAAATTCTATTTTAACGGAATCTTTGATGTTTTGATTTTGACTAATATTTTTTTTATTTTGATTTTGACTAATATTTTTTTTATTTTGATTTTGACTAATATTTTTTTTTATTTTGATTTTGACTAATATTTTTTTTATTTTGATTTTGACTAATATTTTTTTTATTTTGATTTTGACTAATATTTTTTTTATTTTGATTTTGACTAATATTTTTTTTATTTTGATTTTGACTAATATTTTTTTCATTTTGATTTTGACTAATATTTTTTTCATTTTGATTTTGACTAATATCATTTTCATAATAAATATTAGAAAGAAGTAATTTGATTGGTATGATCCACGGTTTAATCTTATATGCATCAAAAGGTAACACAAATTCTGGGAAGAACCAAGGTTCTAGATTTGATATGGTAGAATAATTTCGATTCATTCCCATCCAATCAAAAATTTTTTTTTGATGAGTCTTAGTCTTAGTATTTTTATTAGTATTTTTATAAATTTCGGTACCGATATACATATCGGTCCAGTCCTCAATATCACTATTGTTCTCAATATCACTATTGTTCTCAATATCACTATTGTTCTCAATATCACTATTGTTTCTAAGGCAAAAATGAAGAATTCTATAATCCAAATATTTTCTATCCAGATTTTTATGGGTATCAATAAAATATCCTTTTTTTAGGTAATCATCAATAGTCATATTTAGCAATACATAAAACGATTCGGGTTTCAGTGTGTATGAGTCCTTACTATCCCCATAATTTATATATTCATGTGATAAAAGATCATATCTGTAGTGTTTTTTAAATTTTTCTTTTTGACTCATCGATAAATCCACTGCACAAAAATTTTCATTCATGTAATGAATTAATCGGTCTTTTTCTTTTTTATATGAATACAATTTCATTGATTCTTTATTTTGAATAGTACAACGTTGATTGACTCTATTTCGCCATTTTTTCGGTACTAATCGAGACCATTTGCTCCGAGAAAAATTATATTGATAATGACCCTTTAACCAGTTTTTCCATTTATTCATTCCAGACTTATTAATTTTCTTATGCCTTGATTTGGAATCAAACCTTGATTTGGAATCAAATATTCCTCGTGTCATACAATAATACTTTATCTTGTCTTTAATAAAAGGATAGGTCCCGTGATCGTGATATTGAAGTACAGATCTCAGGTGATGGTTGTTAAATAATTGGGTTTGTGACAATTTGTAAAATACATATGCTTGGGACAAGGAAGATAAGTCGTGATAAGTGTTTAAATCATTTCTAATATTAGGATTAGAAAAGGACTTTTTTATAGTCGAAATAAAGTTCATTGTATCTTGATCTGTTTCATCAATTCCTTCTTGATTTCTTTCATCGTTGTAAATGGATTCATTGATAATTGTTTTTTTTAAAAGTTGTGCATTAACCTTAGAAATGGTAACCATACATTGCAAGATATCTATGTATATTTTTTCAATGAAAGATTTCATAAAATAATGTGATTTGCGTATTAATCGGGTATTTTTTCTTTGAAGTATCTGCCAAATATGTTTTTGTAATTCCGGTCTTTTATCATGATAGGCTAGAACTATTTTCTTCTTGTCTTTTGTGATTCCTTCTATTTGATTCCTTATTGTGATTGTCTTATCAGCAAGATCTTTCATTTTTTTTTCTATGAGTAAATAATTTGTCCAATTCATAGATCGAATTTGAATGGTCGATTCGTGAATAATCTGATTATTTTTTTTTGAATCTTTTGCATTTTCATTTGGTTCATGTACTTTTCCCTTCCTCAATTCAAATAAAGAAATTTGGTTCACTTTTTCAAGTTTCTTCATTATTCGTTTTAGAACTAGAACTGTTCGTTTTAGAACTAGAACTATTCGTTTTAGAACTAGAACTATTCGTTTTAGAACTCGTTTTAGAACTCGTTTTAGAACTAGAACTATTTTGATGACCCATCTTTTTTTTTCTTTTGAAACTTTTAGAGAGTTCTTTTTTACTTTTCTAATTTTTTTTTTGAGTTCCTTATATATGGGTTCAAAAAAAGAAGGTTGCTTTCGGGGAGAACCAAAAGGGAGTTCCGTTTCCATTCCCCAAACTGTTAAAAAACAAAAATTTTCTTTTTTTCCTTTTTTTTTCATTGGATCTCCATGATGAGATCGTATTTTAGATCTTCGCCAAGGTTTTAAACGAAAAGGAAATAAAATCTTTATCTGAATACCATCTGTTAACCAATCTTGGGGAAATTCTGTTTCTGATAATGGAACACCATTATAGGTGCATTTAACATGTATTTCTCTATTCCATTCCTTCAAATCCTCATACCACTCGGGGAATTGGAATAATAACATACGTCCAATATTTTTAGCTATTATCAATGAAGGCAATACAATGTTTTTTCTAAAAAAAGATTGGGTTATCAGCATCAAACCTCTTATTGCTTGAGCAAATATAATGCTATCCCAAATTTCTGATATTGTTATCCGTTCATCTTCCTCTTTTTTTTTTTTCTCCTCGTCTTTTTTTTTCCAGTGTTTGTCTCTTCCTCTTCCTCCTCAAAGTCGGAAGTTTCGGATTCTGGGTTTCCCCCCACGGAATTCCTAAAAATAAGATTAATTATTCGATATCTATATCTATCAAAAAAAGAAAAAAAAAAGACTTTGTCTATTCGATCCAAAAAAAGCGGGGAATGAACATTTGTTTGAAATATTTCCCAAATAACTGTTTTACGTCTTTGAGCACGCATGGATCCTTGGATTATACCCCGATTAAAATCTGGTTGTTGCGAATAACGTATCAAAGCCACCTCTTCTGCTTCTGCTTCTGCTTCTGCTTCTGCTTCTGCTTGATCAATATTATCAGTATCGGTATCCAGATTTTTATCAGTATAGATCACCACCCGTTTCGCTTTTCTTGAACAAATTTCATAATCTTCCTTCTGTTCTTCTCCATTTTCTTGATCCAGTCCTTCTAATTCATCGGTCAATTTGTATGACCATCGAGGAACCTTTTTACTGATTTCTTCTATTCCAATGGATTTTTTTTCTTCTATTCCAATGGATTTTTTTTCTTCTATTCCAATGGATTTTTTTTCAGTTGTTGTTTGATCATTTGGATTGGTTGTAATTATGTCGAATACAAATCTCAAGGATTTTGCTTTACTTTCTGAATTAATTCTTCTTTCTTCTTCCAATAAAAATAAAGAAGATTCATCGATTGACGTTAAGAAATTAACAATATAATTAAATGATGATTTCTCATCAAGCGGATTCTTTTCATGTTCAAATTCTCGAGAATTTTTAGAAATAGGAAAGAGCCCATGAATCTTATTTATCCAAAACGTTTCTATGGAATCTACATCTTCTTCTTCTGTAGAAGTAATTAAATCATTTGTAGAAGTAATTAAATCATTTGTAGAAGTAATTAAATCATTCATGATTGTATGTGAATAGAATTTTTTTATTGTTCTTATTGTTCCACGATACGGTCCGCTCAAAAAAGGATCATACGCTTTTGGCAAGTATTCTTGCTCATTCTCATCGTTGCATAATCTGGTCCTTTTTTCAAGTATATCTAGAGCAAGAGATATCCTTTCTTCTTCTTCTTCTTCTTCTTCTTCTTCTAGAGTTTTTATTCGACTTATCAATTCATTGCTCAAGTTGTATTTTTTTTGCTCATTGGTAGAAACCCAATAATCATATAGGTCTTCATGGGAAAATTTTTCTGTCATGTACAAAGACATTTTGCGTTCTATCATTTCCGAAAAAGTTGATAAACTAGGCGGATATGTAAAAGATATTATTTGTTTTCCATCACTTGAACACGTATAAAAAAAATATTGTGACATTTCATTTTGTACACTATTTTCAAATCGATTATTTTTTATATATCGCAATGGACGATTCCACCGCTTATAATCGAAAAGAAAAGTTACAATAGGTTTTTCAAAGTCAAAGCAGAAAAAAGTCTTTTCATTTTTCTCTTCTTCAAGTCTTCCCAATTCCCAATTATCTTGATAGGTATCAAGATAAGAATCTTCGTAAACTGGGCTATCTTTATCGCATGTGTCTTTAAAGTGAAAGTGGAATTCATGCTTTGTTTTTTCCTTTCCATTCACTCGGATCTCTTCCGTTTCATCTATTTTGTCCGGATCCTCCTTTTCTTCCGAATAAAGGGAAGGGTCTTTTTCGGTGGATCCCTCTTGTTCCTGTTTAGTCTCCTTCCTTTCGGAAGTTGTTTCTACATCGCTTTCTTCCTCACTTTCTACATCGCTTTCTTCCTCACTTTCTCCCCTTTCTTCCTTTTCTGAGGTTTCTTTCAGTTTCTTAGTGACAATAGGCGACGGCATTCTGCCTAAATAGTAGACACAGGTGATAAATAAGAGAATACTAAAAATTCGAGCCATAGAATTTCTCAATTCTGACACAAGGTACCTATTAGATTTAGCAAGGTACCTATTAGATTTAGATCGAATAGAATGATTTTGCCGTATCCAGAATAATACCAATCCAACCCATTTCATGAAGAAAATGTAACCAATTAACCAACCAATAAAACTACTTGTTACAAATAACATCTTGTTGTTGCATCGAAACATATAAATGTTGACTAATCTGGCTAACGTTGAACTTGGTAAAATGAAATGGTTGAATAATTGAAAAA
>NW_027020851.1:22500-26685 GCF_036884655.1 Musa acuminata AAA Group
TAAATCCTCCTTTATCTGTTGCAGGTCGACGACCTCTTCCTCTTCTTCAAACTCCGATTCGTATTTTTCATATAGAAATCTCTGATCAACGATAGAACAAGATCTGTTTTGCATCATATCTAACTGTTCGGACCGAAGAAGTAATGTCACTCGATTATTATCAAACTGACTGCAATCTTTTTCTGTCCGTGAGGGTCCCACCAGAGCGCCTTCTACTTCTAATAGGCCATGAACTAGATCAGAATCATTCTCAACGAATCTATAAGAAGTGATCCAATTTTTTTCATCAGGTCCGGGTGAAGACCAAAGATCTTGAGCGACCGATCCGGCAGAACAACTCAAAAGATAAAGAAGTATCGTTAATTTCTTCATGCTCGTTCCAAGTTCGAAGTACCATTTGTACAAATAAGAATCCCCTTCTGATCTCTTCTTCATATAGATAGATATAGGATCTATGGGGCAATTACTTAGAAGTACATTTTGTGCAACAGCCCTTCCTATCTGATAGAAAAGGATCCCATGATCCTGAACCGATCTTACCTGGGATCGCAAATCCCAAGTTTGTCTATGAAGAGCTAATCTAATTGTATTAGTTTCTATAATTGATTTCTTCTGTGTAATACTAATTGATAGGGCCTCATTGATAAGTGCTACAAGATCTCGTACATTGGAACCCATGGTTATGGACCCCAATCCGTTAGTATGGAACATTTTCTTTTCCAAGTGAAATCCCCTAGTATATGAAAGAATGAAAAAGTGCTTTCGTTGTTGCGGAATAAGAAGCCTTCGTATCTTAATGCATGTATTTAATTTATTCGGAGCTATTAGAGCGGGATCCACTTTTTGGGGAATATGAGTCGAAGCAATAACAAGAATATTTCTAGTGGAACATCTTTCACAATCTCTGGAGAGATAGTTCTCTAATAGACCGAGGGATAAGTAATTCGACTCATTCATATACAGATCATGAATGTTTGGAATCCATATTATGCAAGGAGACATTGCTTTTGCTAATTCGAATTGAAAGGTGATATCAAATCGGTCTATTTTCGGCGTCATATACATAGTTAGCAGCTCCGTATCAAGGTCATCATCAATATCGTCACTATCATCAATATCGATATCGTCACTATCATCAATATCGATATCGTCACTATCACTATCATCAAAATCGATATCATCAATAAAATAATCTTTAGGCTTGTCATCCGGGAACTTGTTCGGAAATACCGTAATGAAAGGAACATAGGGGTTTGTCGCTAGGTATTTGACCAAATAGGATCGTCCAGTTCCTATAGAACCTATCACTAAAATACTCCTAGAAGGGGATAGGGCTAAGCGGAGCGAAAAGGGTTTTCCATGAGATGGGAAATGAAAACTATTAGCCCCACACGAGGTTTGTGAATAAGTAATTGTCTGATAATGAGCAAGGAATATCCGTCTTTCTGCTAAACAGGATCCATTGAACTCATAATTCATTATATACTTGTCAACTAAGTATCGTAAGTAAATTGATCCCGGTTGTTCAATCATTTGATAACCAGAGTCATTCTTTGATAAATGATCACTATGAGTCAGACTCAATAGAATTTGATCAATCCTTTTTTCTGTCGTTAAGGTGGAGAACTGAACCAAGAATTCTCTTTCTTCATCATCAATCGAATCACTGTTCGCGACCCAGGATTCTATTTTCTCATCAATCCAATCACCGTTCACCTTTTTTCTTTTTCTTATCAATGAATGGATCTCTTTACTTGTACGACTTAGATGTCTCGTATTTCTCGAAAAAGTGATTCGATTGATGGGATTTGGTATGATACTTATGAGATTGATGGGATTTGATATGATACTTATGAGATCGATGAGATTGATATTCAAATATTTCTTCCTAGAACGTATTGATTTGACCCCACAAGCGACCAATAGCATGTTGCCACCAAAAGCAAAACCCCGTATTTCTTCCAGAGAATCTCCTAATTGTTTCAGAACAACTAGAAAGAGATTCTTTAACCAGAAAGAATTCAGTTCAGATGTAGGATACCCATCCAAAAGTTTTCGCAACTCAATCATGTATGATGGAATCATCAAAGATTTGATCTTTTCTAACTCTGTCTGTAACTCACTAGAGGCTTGGGAAACAAAGAGAAGATGTATACGAACGAGATATCCAGCAACAAGAAGAAGGGAAAAGATTGAATAGAGGAACTCCAACTCCCGAGCATTTGTTGATCTCAGATGTGTCCATATCAATGGAACGGGTGACTCATTATTTCGATGAATCATTTCTTCGGACAGAAGAAGATTCTGTAAACACTCCCTCGAAATCTCACTTATCAGACTCAAAATCTCACTTATCAGAGTCCATTGTGGAAGAATCTTCTGAGGAATTGGCCATGATATATCTGATCCATGCATAATATCATGAAAAATGGATACAAATTTGTGACTGCTACTTAGTATCGACAATGGGTCTGAAAAAGTATCTAAAAGGGTGAAATTTAGATATTTGCACTCTGTCAAAGTAAGGAACCATGGCATATATGTTTGGAACGGATTCCATTTTGTTTGGAACAGATTCCATTTTGAGAGATTTGAAAAAGCACTATCTCGTTGAAAGGTTCTATACATCTGCCGTTTCTCAACGCATTTCTTTAGAGAAAGACTCCGTTTTTTTTTCCTCTTTCCGGATGGTAAATATTTCTCAGAACATGGAGTGTGAATCAAACCCATGTTTGAATTGAAACTGAGATACCGATGCAAGTTCTTCCCTTCTGAATCAGATAGATTCATATCTGAAAGAGGCTGACAATAAGTTCTTCCAAAATTGACTCTTTGTTTCTCTGTTAGAGGTGTTGCAGAAATGTCTGCGATCGAGTAAATAGCTCTACGAACGAATGGCTCGGATCGAATTGGAAAACGGAAAGATTTGTACAAGTTATACGTTTTGTCACCACTTTGTGGAAAATCTTTAGGTATGAATATGTTAGATACCTGTGACTCGATTGGTGAAATAGTCTCTCTCTCCAAAAAAATATGTTTTTTTTTACCGACGCACGAAGAAAATATTTTGTTGCGAATGAACAAGGTAGTGAGGAATTGTCCATATGTAAGATCATAATTATTGATACGGGTCTTTTCCACATAAAAAGGGAATCTTTTGTTACAATAGAACCAGAAGTGATTTGGATCATTCAAGAATCGAAGTCGATTTGCTTTATAAAAGAAGATATCAATGAACTTCTATGAAATGGTTTCACGGGATTCAGCCAATTGTCTCGATCATGGAATATCATTGAGAAATAGGAATCCGTGTTATCAAAGGATTTCCTGCGATTATTTCTAGTATAGAATGAGTCAATCATCCACTCTGGTATCTTTTTGAACAAAAATGGTAATGTTGTTCCTCCATTGATAAAGAATTCCGGTCTTTGGGAAGTATCATGATCATCCAATAAGAAGGGTTTCAATTTATTCAAATGAACGATTTGAACACCTATTGATTCTAACAACTGATTGCGGAGTTGATCATTCGGACCTTTCAATTCACGGATGTGGATCTCGGACCTATGAATGGGGATATTCCCGATACTCACAAAGAAAAGGGGAAGTGACTTGGACAAAAAGGGAAGTGACTTGGACAAAAAGGGAAGTGACTTGGACAAAAAGAAACGAAGTGACTTAGACAAATTTTGTTTGTCGATAGCCTCGACCAATCAATCGAATATTGATTAATACGTAACCGATCGAACACTACTTGAAAACGGTTCTTCTGTTCAGAAACGAAATGTTCCAAATGTTCCTGGAAATTCTTGCTCTCATTGGACCATTTGTATCTATATACATCAGGATCCCGATTCATGGATCTCTCGGTTCGAGAAAAAAGAGGATCAAACCATTTCTTCTGACTCTTTTTCAAATTCGATAAATGTTGGTTGATCTGTATATTTCATTATAGTTATATGATTCAGAGTATCATTTCCTATTTGATCCCTTTGAATTCCATATTCGAAGTTGCGATCGGATCTATTCATTAAAAGAATCGATTAGATACATTTCTTATGTACCCATAGGTGCTATATTGGATTGAATCAGATTTCGGATCAATCTATATTGATTGACTGCCTCCATTATGTTGTTGCTAGCAAATACCGCTGTTTTTAGTTTTGGATCTTCCAAATCATTCCC
>NW_027020852.1:0-2500 GCF_036884655.1 Musa acuminata AAA Group
CCGTCGAGAGCGGAGCAAAACGTCAGCCATCTCAGCACCCTGGAACCCCCCGGGTGGCACAGGGCTGGATGGGGCTTTCGTATAGCAGGGACGGTGCTGCCTCTCGCTTCGCTCGCTGTCCGCCGCTCGCCGCTCGCTCGTGCAGCCAAAAATGGCCAGTTTTGGCCCGTTTTTGGGCCGTTTTGGCCAGTTTTTGGCCTGTTCTTGCATTGCGCGGTGACCGTCGAGAGCGGAGCAAAACGTCAGCCATCTCAGCACCCTGGAACCCCCCGGGTGGCACAGGGCTGGATGGGGCTTTCGTATAGCAGGGACGGTGCTGCCTCTCGCTTCGCTCGCTGTCCGCCGCTCGCCGCTCGCTCGTGCAGCCAAAAATGGCCAGTTTTGGCCCGTTTTTGGGCCGTTTTGGCCAGTTTTTGGCCTGTTCTTGCATTGCGCGGTGACCGTCGAGAGCGGAGCAAAACGTCAGCCATCTCAGCACCCTGGAACCCCCCGGGTGGCACAGGGCTGGATGGGGCTTTCGTATAGCAGGGACGGTGCTGCCTCTCGCTTCGCTCGCTGTCCGCCGCTCGCC
The DNA here is from genome assembly GCF_036884655.1 of Musa acuminata AAA Group. Taxonomy (NCBI): domain Eukaryota; kingdom Viridiplantae; phylum Streptophyta; class Magnoliopsida; order Zingiberales; family Musaceae; genus Musa; species Musa acuminata. Next base: position 572 of record NW_027020852.1, read on the forward strand.
GCTCGCTCGGCAGCCAAAAATGGCCAGTTTTGGCCCGTTTTTGGGCCGTTTTGGCCAGTTTTTGGCCTGTTCTTGCATTGCGCGGTGACCGTCGAGAGCGGAGCAAAACGTCAGCCATCTCAGCACCCTGGAACCCCCCGGGTGGCACAGGGCTGGATGGGGCTTTCGTATAGCAGGGACGGTGCTGCCTCTCGCTTCGCTCGCTGTCCGCCGCTCGCCGCTCGCTCGTGCAGCCAAAAATGGCCAGTTTTGGCCCGTTTTTGGGCCGTTTTGGCCAGTTTTTGGCCTGTTCTTGCATTGCGCGGTGACCGTCGAGAGCGGAGCAAAACGTCAGCCATCTCAGCACCCTGGAACCCCCCGGGTGGCACAGGGCTGGATGGGGCTTTCGTATAGCAGGGACGGTGCTGCCTCTCGCTTCGCTCGCTGTCCGCCGCTCGCCGCTCGCTCGTGCAGCCAAAAATGGCCAGTTTTGGCCCGTTTTTGGGCCGTTTTGGCCAGTTTTTGGCCTGTTCTTGCATTGCGCGGTGACCGTCGAGAGCGGAGCAAAACGTCAGCCATCTCAGCACCCTGGAACCCCCCGGGTGGCACAGGGCTGGATGGGGCTTTCGTATAGCAGGGACGGTGCTGCCTCTCGCTTCGCTCGCTGTCCGCCGCTCGCCGCTCGCTCGTGCAGCCAAAAATGGCCAGTTTTGGCCCGTTTTTGGGCCGTTTTGGCCAGTTTTTGGCCTGTTCTTGCATTGCGCGGTGACCGTCGAGAGCGGAGCAAAACGTCAGCCATCTCAGCACCCTGGAACCCCCCGGGTGGCACAGGGCTGGATGGGGCTTTCGTATAGCAGGGACGGTGCTGCCTCTCGCTTCGCTCGCTGTCCGCCGCTCGCCGCTCGCTCGCGCAGCCAAAAATGGCCAGTTTTGGCCCGTTTTTGGGCCGTTTTGGCCAGTTTTTGGCCTGTTCTTGCATTGCGCGGTGACCGTCGAGAGCGGAGCAAAACGTCAGCCATCTCAGCACCCTGGAACCCCCCGGGTGGCACAGGGCTGGATGGGGCTTTCGTATAGCAGGGACGGTGCTGCCTCTCGCTTCGCTCGCTGTCCGCCGCTCGCCGCTCGCGCAGCCAAAAATGGCCAGTTTTGGCCCGTTTTTGGGCCGTTTTGGCCAGTTTTTGGCCTGTTCTTGCATTGCGCGGTGACCGTCGAGAGCGGAGCAAAACGTCAGCCATCTCAGCACCCTGGAACCCCCCGGGTGGCACAGGGCTGGATGGGGCTTTCGTATAGCAGGGACGGTGCTGCCTCTCGCTTCGCTCGCTGTTCGCCGCTCGCCGCTCGCTCGCGCAGCCAAAAATGGCCAGTTTTGGCCCGTTTTTGGGCTGTTTTGGCCAGTTTTTGGCCTGTTCTTGCGTGGTGCGGTGACCGTCGTGAGCGGAGCAAAACGTCAGCCATCTCAGCACCCTGGAACCCCCCGGGTGGCACAGGGCTGGATGGGGCTTTCGTATAGCAGGGACGGTGCTGCCTCTCGCTTCGCTCGCTGTTCGCCGCTCGCCGCTCGCTCGCGCAGCCAAAAATGGCCAGTTTTGGCCCGTTTTTGGGCTGTTTTGGCCTGTTTTTGGGCTGTTCTTGTGTGGCGCGGTGACCGTCGTGAGCGGAGCAAAATGTCAGCCATCTCAGCACCCTGGAACCCCCCGGGTGGCACAGGGCTGGATGGGGCTTTCGTATAGCAGGGACGGTGCTGCCTCGCGCTTCGCTCGCTGTTCGCCGCTCTCCGCTCGCTCGCGCAGCAAAAAATGGCCAGTTTTGGCCCGTTTTTGGGCTGTTTTGGCCAGTTTTTGGCCTGTTCTTGCGTGCCGCGGCGACCGTCGTGAGCGGAGCAAAACGTCAGCCATCTCAGCACCCTGGAACCCCCCGGGTGGCACAGGGCTGGATGGGGCTTTCGTATAG
>NW_027020852.1:12500-15000 GCF_036884655.1 Musa acuminata AAA Group
TAGCAGGGACGGTGCTGCCTCTCGCTTCGCTCGCTGTCCGCCGCTCGCCGCTCGCTCGTGCAGCCAAAAATGGCCAGTTTTGGCCCGTTTTTGGGCCGTTTTGGCCAGTTTTTGGCCTGTTCTTGCATTGCGCGGTGACCGTCGAGAGCGGAGCAAAACGTCAGCCATCTCAGCACCCTGGAACCCCCCGGGTGGCACAGGGCTGGATGGGGCTTTCGTATAGCAGGGACGGTGCTGCCTCTCGCTTCGCTCGCTGTCCGCCGCTCGCCGCTCGCTCGTGCAGCCAAAATGGCCAGTTTTGGCCCGTTTTTGGGCCGTTTTGGCCAGTTTTTGGGCCTGTTCTTGCATTGCGCGGTGACCGTCGAGAGCGGAGCAAAACGTCAGCCATCTCAGCACCCTGGAACCCCCCGGGTGGCACAGGGCTGGATGGGGCTTTCGTATAGCAGGGACGGTGCTGCCTCTCGCTTCGCTCGCTGTCCGCCGCTCGCCGCTCGCTCGTGCAGCCAAAAATGCCAGTTTGGCCGTTTTTGGGCCGTTTTGGCCAGTTTTTGGCCTGTTCTTGCATTGCGCGGTGACCGTCGAGAGCGGAGCAAAACGTCAGCCATCTCAGCACCCTGGAACCCCCCGGGTGGCACAGGGCTGGATGGGGCTTTCGTATAGCAGGGACGGTGCTGCCTCTCGCTTCGCTCGCTGTCCGCCGCTCGCCGCTCGCTCGTGCAGCCAAAAATGGCCAGTTTTGGCCCGTTTTTGGCCGTTTTGGCCAGTTTTTGGCCTGTTCTTGCATTGCGCGGTGACCGTCGAGAGCGGAGCAAAACGTCAGCCATCTCAGCACCCTGGAACCCCCCGGGTGGCACAGGGCTGGATGGGGCTTTCGTATAGCAGGGACGGTGCTGCCTCTCGCTTCGCTCGCTGTCCGCCGCTCGCCGCTCGCTCGTGCAGCCAAAAATGGCCAGTTTTGGCCGTTTTTGGGGCCGTTTTGGCCAGTTTTTGGCCTGTTCTTGCATTGCGCGGTGACCGTCGAGAGCGGAGCAAAACGTCAGCCATCTCAGCACCCTGGAACCCCCCGGGTGGCACAGGGCTGGATGGGGCTTTCGTATAGCAGGGACGGTGCTGCCTCTCGCTTCGCTCGCTGTCCGCCGCTCGCCGCTCGCTCGCGCAGCCAAAAATGGCCAGTTTTGGCCCGTTTTTGGGCCGTTTTGGCCAGTTTTTGGCCTGTTCTTGCATTGCGCGGTGACCGTCGAGAGCGGAGCAAAACGTCAGCCATCTCAGCACCCTGGAACCCCCGGGTGGCACAGGGCTGGATGGGGCTTTCGTATAGCAGGGGACGGTGCTGCCTCTCGCTTCGCTCGCTGTCCGCCGCTCGCCGCTCGCTCGTGCAGCCAAAAATGGCCAGTTTTGGCCGTTTTTGGGCCGTTTTGGCCAGTTTTTGGCCTGTTCTTGCATTGCGCGGTGACCGTCGAGAGCGGAGCAAAACGTCAGCCATCTCAGCACCCTGGAACCCCCCCCGGGTGGCACAGGGCTGGATGGGGCTTTCGTATAGCAGGGACGGTGCTGCCTCTCGCTTCGCTCGCTGTCCGCCGCTCGCCGCTCGCTCGTGCAGCCAAAAATGGCCAGTTTTGGCCCGTTTTTGGGCCGTTTTGGCCAGTTTTGGCCTGTTCTTGCATTGCGCGGTGACCGTCGAGAGCGGAGCAAAACGTCAGCCATCTCAGCACCCTGGAACCCCCCCGGGTGGCACAGGGGCTGGATGGGGCTTTCGTATAGCAGGGACGGTGCTGCCTCTCGCTTCGCTCGCTGTCCGCCGCTCGCGCTCGCTCGTGCAGCCAAAAATGGCCAGTTTTGGCCCGTTTTTGGGCCGTTTTGGCCAGTTTTTGGCCTGTTCTTGCATTGCGCGGTGACCGTCGAGAGCGGAGCAAAACGTCAGCCATCTCAGCACCCTGGAACCCCCCGGGTGGCACAGGGCTGGATGGGGCTTTCGTATAGCAGGGACGGTGCTGCCTCTCGCTTCGCTCGCTGTCCGCCGCTCGCCGCTCGCTCGCGCAGCCAAAAATGGCCAGTTTTGGCCCGTTTTTGGGCCGTTTTGGCCAGTTTTTGGCCTGTTCTTGCATTGCGCGGTGACCGTCGAGAGCGGAGCAAAACGTCAGCCATCTCAGCACCCTGGAACCCCCCCGGGTGGCACAGGGCTGGATGGGGCTTTCGTATAGCAGGGACGGTGCTGCCTCTCGCTTCGCTCGCTGTCCGCCGCTCGCCGCTCGCTCGTGCAGCCAAAAATGGCCAGTTTTGGCCCGTTTTTGGGCCGTTTTGGCCAGTTTTTGGCCTGTTCTTGCATTGCGCGGTGACCGTCGAGAGCGGAGCAAAACGTCAGCCATCTCAGCACCCTGGAACCCCCCGGGTGGCACAGGGCTGGATGGGGCTTTCGTATAGCAGGGACGGTGCAGCCTCTCGCTTCGCTCGCTGTCCGCCGCTCGCCGCTCGCTCGTGCAGCCAAAAATGGCCAGTTTTG
>NW_027020852.1:25000-27500 GCF_036884655.1 Musa acuminata AAA Group
GCCTGTTTTTGGTCCGTTCTTGCGTGGCACGGCGACCGTCGTGAGCGGAGCAAAACGTCAGCCATCTCAGCACCCTGGAACCCCCCGGGTGGCACAGGGCTGGATGGGGCTTTCGTATAGCAGGGACGGTGCTGCCTCTCGCTTCGCTCGCTGTTCGCCGCTCACCGCTCGCTCGCTCAGCCAAAAATGGCCAGTTTTGGCCCGTTTTTGGGCTGTTTTGGCCTGTTTTTGGTCCGTTCTTGCATGGCGCGGTGACCGTCGTGAGCGGAGCAAAACGTCAGCCATCTCAGCACCCTGGAACCCCCCGGGTGGCACAGGGCTGGATGGGGCTTTCGTATAGCAGGGACGGTGCTGCCTCACGCTTCGCTCGCTGTTCGCCGCTCGCCGCTCGCTCGCGCAGCCAAAAATGACCAGTTTTGGCCCGTTTTTGGGCTGTTTTGGCCTGTTTATGGTCCGTTCTTGCGTGGTGCGGTGACCGTCGTGAGCGGAGCAAAACGTCAGCCATCTCAGCACCCTGGAACCCCCCGGGTGGCACAGGGCTGGATGGGGCTTTCGTATATAGCAGGGACGGTGCTGCCTCTCGCTTCGCTCGCTGTCCGCCGCTCGCCGCTCGCTCGCGCAGCCAAAAATGGCCAGTTTTGGCCCGTTTTTGGGCCGTTTTGGCCAGTTTTTGGCCTGTTCTTGCATTGCGCGGTGACCGTCGAGAGCGGAGCAAAACGTCAGCCATCTCAGCACCCTGGAACCCCCCGGGTGGCACAGGGCTGGATGGGGCTTTCGTATAGCAGGGACGGTGCTGCCTCTCGCTTCGCTCGCTGTCCGCCGCTCGCCGCTCGCTCGTGCAGCCAAAAATGGCCAGTTTTGGCCCGTTTTTGGGCCGTTTTGGCCAGTTTTTGGCCTGTTCTTGCATTGCGCGGTGACCGTCGAGAGCGGAGCAAAACGTCAGCCATCTCAGCACCCTGGAACCCCCCGGGTGGCACAGGGCTGGATGGGGCTTTCGTATAGCAGGGACGGTGCTGCCTCTCGCTTCGCTCGCTCCGCCGCTCGCCGCTCGCTCGTGCAGCCAAAAATGGCCAGTTTTGGCCCGTTTTTGGGCCGTTTTGGCCAGTTTTTGGCCTGTTCTTGCATTGCGCGGTGACCGTCGAGAGCGGAGCAAAACGTCAGCCATCTCAGCACCCTGGAACCCCCCGGGTGGCACAGGGCTGGATGGGGCTTTCGTATAGCAGGGACGGTGCTGCCTCTCGCTTCGCTCGCTGTCCGCCGCTCGCCGCTCGCTCGTGCAGCCAAAAATGGCCAGTTTTGGCCCGTTTTTGGGCCGTTTTGGCCAGTTTTTGGCCTGTTCTTGCATTGCGCGGTGACCGTCGAGAGCGGAGCAAAACGTCAGCCATCTCAGCACCCTGGAACCCCCCGGGTGGCACAGGGCTGGATGGGGCTTTCGTATAGCAGGGACGGTGCTGCCTCTCGCTTCGCTCGCTGTCCGCCGCTCGCCGCTCGCTCGTGCAGCCAAAAATGGCCAGTTTTGGCCCGTTTTTGGGCCGTTTTGGCCAGTTTTTGGCCTGTTCTTGCATTGCGCGGTGACCGTCGAGAGCGGAGCAAAACGTCAGCCATCTCAGCACCCTGGAACCCCCCGGGTGGCACAGGGCTGGATGGGGCTTTCGTATAGCAGGGACGGTGCTGCCTCTCGCTTCGCTCGCTGTCCGCCGCTCGCCGCTCGCTCGCGCAGCCAAAAATGGCCAGTTTTGGCCCGTTTTTGGGCCGTTTTGGCCAGTTTTTGGCCTGTTCTTGCATTGCGCGGTGACCGTCGAGAGCGGAGCAAAACGTCAGCCATCTCAGCACCCTGGAACCCCCCGGGTGGCACAGGGCTGGATGGGGCTTTCGTATAGCAGGGACGGTGCTGCCTCTCGCTTCGCTCGCTGTCCGCCGCTCGCCGCTCGCGCAGCCAAAAATGGCCAGTTTTGGCCCGTTTTTGGGCCGTTTTGGCCAGTTTTTGGCCTGTTCTTGCATTGCGCGGTGACCGTCGAGAGCGGAGCAAAACGTCAGCCATCTCAGCACCCTGGAACCCCCCGGGTGGCACAGGGCTGGATGGGGCTTTCGTATAGCAGGGACGGTGCTGCCTCTCGCTTCGCTCGCTGTTCGCCGCTCGCCGCTCGCTCGCGCAGCCAAAAATGGCCAGTTTTGGCCCGTTTTTGGGCTGTTTTGGCCAGTTTTTGGCCTGTTCTTGCGTGGTGCGGTGACCGTCGTGAGCGGAGCAAAACGTCAGCCATCTCAGCACCCTGGAACCCCCCGGGTGGCACAGGGCTGGATGGGGCTTTCGTATAGCAGGGACGGTGCTGCCTCTCGCTTCGCTCGCTGTTCGCCGCTCGCCGCTCGCTCGCGCAGCCAAAAATGGCCAGTTTTGGCCCGTTTTTGGGCTGTTTTGGCCTGTTTTTGGGCTGTTCTTGTGTGGCGCGGTGACCGTCGTGAGCGGAGCAAAATGTCAGCCATCTCAGCACCCTGGAACCCC
>NW_027020852.1:37500-40000 GCF_036884655.1 Musa acuminata AAA Group
GATGGGGCTTTCGTATAGCAGGGACGGTGCTGCCTCTCGCTTCGCTCGCTGTCCGCCGCTCGCCGCTCTTCGCGCAGCCAAAAAATGGCCATTTTTGGCCCGTTTTTGGGCCGTTTTGGCCAGTTTTTTGGCCTGTTCTTGCATTGCGCGGTGACCGTCGAGAGCGGAGCAAAACGTCAGCCATCTCAGCACCCTGGAACCCCCCGGGTGGCACAGGGTCTGGATGGGGCTTTCGTATAGCAGGGACGGTGCTGCCTCTCGCTTCGCTCGCTGTCCGCCGCTCGCCGCTCGCTCGTGCAGCCAAAAATGGCCAGTTTTGGCCCGTTTTTTGGGCCGTTTTGGCACAGTTTTTGGCCTGTTCTTGCATTGCGCGGTGACCGTCGAGAGCGGAGCAAAACGTCAGCCATCTCAGCACCCTGGAACCCCCCGGGTGGCACAGGGCTGGATGGGGCTTTCGTAATAGCAGGGACGGTGCTGCCTCTCGCTTCGCTCGCTGTCCGCCGCTCGCCGCTCGCTCGTGCATCCAAAAATGGCCAGTTTTGGCCCGTTTTTTGGGCCGTTTTGGCCAGTTTTTGGCCTGTTCTTGCATTGCGCGGTGACCGTCGAGAGCGGAGCAAAACGTCAGCCATCTCAGCACCCTGGAACCCCCCGGGTGGCACAGGGCTGGATGGGGCTTTCGTATAGCAGGGACGGTGCTGCCTCTCGCTTCGCTCGCTGTCCGCCGCTCGCCGCTCGCTCGTGCAGCCAAAAATGGCCAGTTTTGGCCCGTTTTTGGGCCGTTTTGGCCAGTTTTTGGCCTGTTCTTGCATTGCGCGGTGACCGTCGAGAGCGGAGCAAAACGTCAGCCATCTCAGCACCCTGGAACCCCCCGGGTGGCACAGGCTGGATGGGGCTTTCGTATAGCAGGGACGGTGCTGCCTCTCGCTTCGCTCGCTGTCCGCCGCTCGCCGCTCGCTCGTGCAGCCAAAAATGGCCAGTTTTGGCCCGTTTTTGGGCCGTTTTGGCCAGTTTTTGGCCTGTTCTTGCATTGCGCGGTGACCGTCGAGAGCGGAGCAAAACGTCAGCCATCTCAGCACCCTGGAACCCCCCGGGTGGCACAGGGCTGGATGGTGCTTTCGTATAGCAGGGACGGTGCTGCCTCTCGCTTCGCTCGCTGTCCGCCGCTCGCCGCTCGCTCGTGCAGCCAAAAATGGCCAGTTTTGGCCCGTTTTTGGGCCGTTTTGGCCAGTTTTTGGCCTGTTCTTGCATTGCGCGGTGACCGTCGAGAGCGGAGCAAAACGTCAGCCATCTCAGCACCCTGGAACCCCCCGGGTGGCACAGGGCTGGATGGGGCTTTCGTATAAGCAGGGGACGGTGCTGCCTCTCGCTTCGCTCGCTGTCCGCCGCTCGCCGCTCGCTCGCGCAGCCAAAAATGGCCAGTTTTGGCCCGTTTTTGGGGCCGTTTTGGCCAGTTTTTGGCACTGTTCTTGCATTGCGCGGTGACCGTCGAGAGCGGAGCAAAACGTCAGCCATCTCAGCACCCTGGAACCCCCCGGGTGGCACAGGGCTGGATGGGGCTTTCGTATAGCAGGGACGGTGCTGCCTCTCGCTTCGCTCGCTGTCCGCCGCTCGCCGCTCGCTCGTGCAGCCAAAAATGGCCAGTTTTGGCCCGTTTTTGGGCCGTTTTGGCCAGTTTTTGGCCTGTTCTTGCATTGCGCGGTGACCGTCGAGAGCGGAGCAAAACGTCAGCCATCTCAGCACCCTGGAACCCCCCCCGGGTGGCACAGGGCTGGATGGGGCTTTCGTATAGCAGGGACGGTGCTGCCTCTCGCTTCGCTCGCTGTCCGCCGCTCGCCGCTCGCTCGTGCAGCCAAAAATGGCCAGTTTTGGCCCGTTTTTGGGCCGTTTTGGCCAGTTTTTGGCCTGTTCTTGCATTGCGCGGTGACCGTCGAGAGCGGAGCAAAACGTCAGCCATCTCAGCACCCTGGAACCCCCCGGGTGGCACAGGGCTGGATGGGCTTTCGTATAGCAGGGACGGTGCTGCCTCTCGCTTCGCTCGCTGTCCGCCGCTCGCCGCTCGCTCGTGCAGCCAAAAATGGCCAGTTTTGGCCCGTTTTTGGGCCGTTTTGGCCAGTTTTTGGCTGTTCTTGCATTGCGCCGGTGACCGTCGAGAGCGGAGCAAAACGTCAGCCATCTCAGCACCCTGGAACCCCCCGGGTGGCACAGGGCTGGGATGGGGCTTTCGTATAGCAGGGACGGTGCTGCCTCTCGCTTCGCTCGCTGTCCGCCGCTCGCCGCTCGCTCGCGCAGCCAAAAATGGCCAGTTTTGGCCCGTTTTTGGGCCGTTTTGGACAGTTTTTGGACATGTTCTTGCATTGCGCGGTGACCGTCGAGAGCGGAGCAAAACGTCAGCCATCTCAGCACCCTGGAACCCCCCGGGTGGCACAGGGCTGGATGGGGCTTTCGTATAGCAGGGACGGTGCTGCCTCTCGCTTCGCTCGCTGTCCGCCGCTCGCCGCTC